>NC_080169.1:93357539-93507539 GCF_950295315.1 Erinaceus europaeus | reverse complement strand
TGTCTAGAGGTATTAATGAACAATGTATTCTACCAAATAAATATACTGTACTAAATTATTGTTTCATCATTTTATTCCAGACTTTCTTGTTTTTTATTTCTTTTCTTTTTCTTTTTTTAAATTTTTTTTTTATTTAAGAAAGGATTAATTAACAAAACCATAGGGTAGGAGGGGTACAACTCCACACAATTCCCGCCACCCAATCTCCATAACCCACCCAATCCCCTGATAGCTTTCCCATTCTCTATTTCTCTGGGAGCATGGACCCAGGGTCATTGAAGGTTGCAGAAGGTAGAAGGTCTGGCTTCTGTAATTGCTTCCCCGCTGAACATGGGCGTTGATTGGTCGGTCCATACTCCCAGTCTGCCTCTCTCTTTCCCTAGTAGGGCATGTCTCTGGGGAAGCTGAGCTCCAGGACACATTGGTGGGGTCTTCATTCCAGGGAAGCCTGGCCAGCATCCTGGTGGCATCTGGAACCTGGTGATTGAAAAGAGAGTTAACATACGAAGCCAAACAAATTGTTGAGCAATCATGGACCCAAAGCTTGGAATAGTGGAGAGGAAGTGTTAGGGAGGTACTTACTGCAAACTCTAGTGTACTTCTGCTTTCAGGTATATATTTTGCAGTAGTTTATGGATACGTGTGAACATAAGCTCTCTCTCACAGAAACTGGTGTATATCTAGGTTATGGGACTTTGTTAGAAAGTGAACCATCTGAGATGAAATTAGAATGTACTATAAAAGGAAAGGTCTCACCCGAGTAATGAAGCTGAAGGGTTGTCATTCCACACGTGAAGTCTCTGGACACAGTCTGAGGTGAAGCATGTTACGTTGGTTAGGTTGTGATCGGCAGATGCAATATTAGTTAGTATGGATTGGGAGAGGCATACGGGAAAGTGGGCCCTATCCAAGGGTTCCAGGACTGGGGGAAGTAGAGGCTCTATAGTGTAGATGTGAGGTTGCTGCTGTCTTAGGGTTCAAAAAGACAATTGATAGTTAATGTTATTATCAAATTATTTGTTAATTGGATTAACTTTGAAAAGTCCTTTTGTTATGGTTTGCTGTACAGTATCCAGTATCTTGTATATAGCTGTGCTAATGGATGCTTCTAATCTACTTGGCCTAGGCTTTTGAGTCTGCAAATACACAGCCTATATATTAAAAAGATTCAGTTTGTGTTTTGAAAAACTTTGAGACATACAATTGATTTTCCCCCTCTCATATTAATTAACTACTGATTTATATGTCTACATTTTGCTAGGAGTGTACATAAACACCATTCCCACCACCAAAAGACTGTGACCCATCCCTCCCACCCACTCCCACCACCCACAGTCCCAGGAAGCTGCATGTCTACCCCTCACCACTGGGTTTTTACTTTGGTGCCCTACTTACAATTTGATCAGGTCCTGCTTTTAGTTTCCCTTTCAGATCTTCTTAGTCAGCTTCTGTTGATGAGTGGGATCATTACATATTCATCTTATCTTTCTGACTTAACTCACTTAACATAATTCCTCTAGCTCTGTCCAAGATGGGTCAGAGAAGGTGGATTCATTGTTCTTGATAGCTGCATAGTATTCCATTGTGTATATATACCACAGCTTTCTCAGCCACTCATCTGTTGTTGGGCACCTGGGTTGCTTCCAGGTTTTAGTTATTATGAATTGTGCTGCTATGAACATAGAAGTACACACCTCTTTTTGGTTGGGTGTTATGGAGTCCTTGGGGCATAACCCCAGGAGAGGACTTACTGGATCATATGGAAGGTCCATGTCTAGCCTTCTGAGTGTTTTCCAGACTGCCTCCACAGAGGCGGGACCAATTTACATTCCCACCAGCAATGTAAAAGGGTTCCTCTGTCCCCACATCCTCTCCAGCATTTGTTGCTGCTGTCCTTTTTGATGTATGCCATTCTTACAGGAGTGAGGTGGTATCTTAGTGTTGTCTTAATTTGCATTTCTCTGGCAATCAGTAACCTAGAGCAATTTTTCATATGTTTGTTAGTCTTTTGGATCTCCTCTGTAGTGAATGTTCTGTTCATATCCTCTGCCCATTTTTGGATGGGGTCATTTGCTTTTTTGGTGCTAAGTTTGCTGAGCTCTTTATATATTTTGTTGATTAGTTTCTTGTCTGATGTATGGCATCTGAAGATCTTCTACCATTCTGTGAGGGGTCTCTCTCTTTGTTTAATAGTTTCTTTGGATGTGCAGAAGCTTTTCAATTTGATGTAGTCCCATTGGTTTGTTTCTGCTTTAGTCTTCCTTGAAATTGGGTTTGATTCATCAAAGATATCCTTGAGGTATAGGTGGGAAACTGTTTTACCAATGTTTTCCTCTAAGTATTTGATTGTTTCTGGTCTGACATCTAGGTCTTTGATCCATTTGGAGTTGATTTTTGTTTCTGGTGAGATAAAGTGGTTCAGTTTCATTCTTCTGCATGTTACAACCCAGTTTTCCCAGCACCATTTATTGAAGAGAGCCTCTTTTTTCCATTTAATCCTTTGGGCCCTCTTATTAAAGATTAGATGTCCAAAGGTGTGGGGATTTATTTCTGGGCTTTCAATTCTGTTCCACTGGTCTGTGTGCCTATTTTTGTTCCCGTACCATGCTGTTTTGATGATGATGGCTTTATAATATAGTTTAAGGTCTGGGAGTGTGATGCCTCTATTTCTGTTTCTTTTCCTCAAGATGGTTTTGGCAATTCTAGGTGTTTTCAGGTTCCAGATAAATGATTGTAGTGTTTGTTCTATTCTCTTAAAGAAGCTTGGTGGAACTTTGATGGGTATTGCATTAAATTTGTATATGGCTCTGGGGAGAATGTTCATTTTGATGATATTTATTCTTCCAATCCATGAGCATGGGATATCTTTCCATTTCTTGGTATCAGTTTCTATTTCCTTTAGTAGCGACTCATAGTTTTCAGCATACAAGTCTTTCACTTCTTTGGTCAACTTTATTCCTAGGTATTTGATTGATTTTGCTGAAACAGTAAATGGGAGTGATTTCTGGATGTCTTCTTCTTCAGATTTAGTGTTTGCATAAAGAAATGCCACTGATTTTTGTACATTGATTTTGTAGCCTGATACCTTGCTATATTGCCTAATAACTTCCAGTAATTTCTGCTGGATTCTTTAGGTCTTTCTATGTATACTATAATAGTATACATAGAAATAGTGAGAGCTTGACTTCTTCCCTTCCAATCTGTATTCCTTTGATTCCTTTCTCTTGCCTGATTGTTATGGCAAGAACTTCCAATACTATGCTGAAGAGTAACGGTGACAGTGGACAGCCGTGTCTAGTCCCCGATCTGAGGGGGAATGCTTTCAGCTTCTGTCCATTGAGTATGATGTTGGCTGTAGGTTTGCTATATATAGACTCCACTATCTTGAAGAATTTCCCATCTATTCCCATTTTTCGTAGAGTTTTGAGCATGAATGGGTGTTGGATCTTGTCAAAGGCTTTCTCTGCATCTATTGAGATAATCATGTGATTTTTGGCTTTGCTTTTATTGATGTGGTGAATGACATTGATTGACTTATGGATGTCGAACCAGCCTTGCATTCCTGGGATGAATCCCACTTGGTCGTGATGAACAATCTTTTTGATATGTTGCTGTATCCGGTTGGCCAAGATCTTGTTTAATATTTTGGCATCTATGTTCATCAGAGATATTGGTCTGTAGTTTTCCTTTTTTGTTGTATCCCTATCAGCTTTTGGTATCAGGGTGATGTTGGCTTCATAGAAGGTGGAAGGGAGTATTCCTGTTTCTTCAAACTTATGGAATAGCTTAAGAAGTATGGGTATTAACTGTTTCCTGAAAATTTTGTAGAATTCATTTGTGAAGCCATCTGGTCCACGACTTTTGTTGTTGGGGAGATTCTTAATAATGGTTTCAATTTCTTTGTCTGTGATTGGTGCATTTAAATTTTGTAGTTCTTCTTGGTTCAGTTTTGGAAGGGCATATGTTTCTAGGAATTGTTCCATTTCTTCCAGATTCTCTAGCTTGGTGGCATATAGTTCTTTATAGATGTTTTGCAGGATTCTGGATTTCTGTGGTGTCAGTTGTGATATCTCCTCCATCGTTTACAATTCTATTAATTTGAGTCTTCTCTCTTTTTTGTTTGGTGAGTCTGGCTAGGGGTTTATCAATTTTGTTTAATCTTTCAAAGAACCAACATTTGGCTTCATTGATCTTTTGAATGGCTCTTTTATTTTCTTTTTCTTTTTTTATTATTTTTTAATTTTTATATTTATTTATTCCCCTTTGTTGTCCTTGTTTTTTTTATTGTTGTAGTTATTATTGATGTCATCGTTGTTGGATAGGACAGAGAGAAATGGAGAGAGGAGGGGAAGACAGAGAGGGGGAGTGAAAGACAGATACCTGCAGACCTGCTTCACCGCCTGTGAAGTGACTCCCTGCAGGTTGGGAGCCAGGGGCTCAAACCAGGATCCTTGCATCCTTCCTCGGGTCCTTGTGCTTTGTGCCACCTGTGCTTAACCCGCTGCACTACCGCCCGACTCCCGGTTCTTTTATTTTCGATGTTGTTTATTTTTGCTCTAACTTTAGTGATTTCTATCCTTCTGGTTGGTTTAGGGTTCCTTTGTTCCTCTTCCTCTAAGTCCTTGAGGTGTCCTGTAAGGTCATTCATTTGAGCTTCTTCTTGGTGTTTAATATGTGATTGTATGGCTATAAGTTTCCCTCTCAGTACTGCTTTAGCTGTGTCCCAAATATTTTGATAGGTTGTGTCTTCATTTTCATTAGTTTCCAGGAACATTTGAATTTCCTGCTTGAGTGAGTCTCTGACCCAGTGGTTCTTAAGGAGTATGTTGTTTAGTTTCCAAATTCTGTGACTTTTAATAATTGTCTGTTTGTTGTTAAATGTTAGTTTTACTCCACTGTGGTCTGAGAAGATACTTGGGATGATTTCAATGTTCTTGAATTTATTGATGCTGTCTTTGTGACCTAACATGTGGTCTATCCTTGAGTATGTGTTATGTGGATTTGAAAAGAAGGTGTATTCCAGTTTTTTGGGGTGGAGGAGTCTGAAAATGTCCAAGAGGTCTAGTCTGTCAATCTCTTCATTCAATTCTCTTGTATCTTTATTGGTTCTCTGCTTTGTTGATCTAAGTGTGAGAGTGGGGTATTGAAGTCTCCCACTATTATTGTATTACTATTGTTGTATTTTTGAAATTCTTTCAGTAGGTGCTTAATGTATTTAGATGGTCCCTCATTGGGTTCATAGATGTTAATAATTGTTAAGTCTTATTGGCTGATTGATCCTTTAATCATTATGTAATGTCCTTGCCTATCTTTTATTACTTTATTTAATTTAAAATCTATAGTGTCTGACATGAGAATGGTTGTTCCTGCCCTTTTTTGTGGTCCGTTAGCCTGTATGATAGTTTTCCATCCTTTCTCTTTAAATCTGTGTTTATCTTGTTGTGACAGATGAGATTCTTGCAAGCAGCATATGGTTGGGTTATGTTTTCTGATCCATCCCCCCACCCTGTGCCTTTTGATGGGTGAGTTTAAGCCATTGACATTTATTGATATTGTGGATTTAATGTATTGTAGTTCCATTGTTCAAAAAAAAAGTTGTTTGCTCTGATATATTGCCAGTATTATAGTGATGTTCTTTTTTTTAAGAGGTCTTTTAGAACCTCTTTCAGGGCCGGCTTGGTGATGGTTGCCTCCTTTAACTGTTGTTTATCTAAGAAGGTTTTGATCCCTCCATCTAGTTTGAATGAAAGTCTAGCAGAATATATTATCCTTGGTTGAAACCCGTTTTCATTCAGGGCTTGATAGATATCTTGCCATTCCCTTCTGGATTTTAGAGTTTGAGTGGAGAAATCTGTAGATAATCTTATCGGTTTTCCCTTGAATGTGACTTTTTGTTTCTCTCTTGCAGCCTTTAGGATCCTTTCTTTATCCTTACTCCTTCTCATTGTGACTATGATGTGTCTTGGTGTCTTCAGGTCTGGGTTGATTCTGTTGGTACTGTCTGGGCCTCTTGTATCTTGATGTCCTTTCTGTTATTCAGGTCTGGGAAGTTTTGTTGTATTATTTCCTCTAGAATGTTTGCTTCCCCTTCCTCTCTTTCTTCCTCTGGCAGGCCAATTATACGAATGTTACTTCTTTTGAGATCATCCCATATGTTTCTGCTGTTGTTTTCAGTGTCTCTCAATCTCTTTTTAAGCTCTTTCACCTCTTTCTTCATTTTCTCTAGCTCATCCTCTGTTTGACTAATTCTGTTTTTTGCTTCTGTTAGTCTGCTTTCCCTTGCCTCAGCTTCTTTCTTCATTACAGCTATTTCAGCTTTCAGTTCTCTAATTGCCTCAAGATAATCAGTATTTTCCTTGGGGGTCTCAACTGTTGTTTCCCTAATACTGCCATTCCTTTCCTCCAATGTTGTTTTCATTTCTGTGATTAATAAGTTTATTATTGCTTGCATACTTTTCTTATCTATGGTTACTTCTGGCTGATTTGTAGTTTCTTCTTGGCTCTTGTCTTCATTCATTGGAGTAGCTGTTTTATTTGTTTTTGATCTACCCATTTTTATGATTTATGTGTTTCTTTTTTTTTTATGCTCTGTTGTTCCTCAGTTGTTGTGTCTTGAGTACAAGTAACACTGTACTAAACACCTTTATGACAATTGCACTAACCAACCTCTGGAATTACAGTAGCAACTGAAGCAAGTATTGAAGTAGTTTAATCATTAACAGTTAGCCAAACAATTTCTCCAGTCTGTGAAAAAATAGTAACCAAATCCCAGTGAAGAAAGAGAAAAGAAAGGATAGCAAGAATAGACAGTTATGCAAATCTACTATCCACTGTATATTCTAGGGGTAACAAGAGGGGAAAGGGAAATAGAGCAGAGATACACACATAGAGAGTCCACTCTGAGTCAAATTTCTTCCCCAAAATAATTCACAAATTCAGAAAGGCAAAGAAGAAGGAAGAAGTGTATGACAAGATCAAAAAAAAAAAAAGAGAGAGAGAGATAAGAGAGATAAAAGGGAGAAGATAAGAAAAAGAATTATAATTAAAGAGCAGTGCAAGGAAATTCCCAAATGTGTATCAGTGAATTCAAAAAAGAACCCTGTTTCTTGGTGTGGGGGCTGGGGGCTGTGACTTTGGAAGCTGTAGGATTAAGGAAGAAGGGATGACAAGAATGAGAAAAAGAAAGAAAAAAAGAGAGAAGAGAGAGAGAAAGGAAAAAGATAAGAAAAAGAACAGTCATAAAAGGGCAGTGAAAGGAAAGGTTTTTTTTTTAATGTATTTATTTTTAATTATTTAATTAGTTATGCGGGTGAGGTGGGGAGGGGGTTGGCTACTTAGAAAGAAAAAAGGCCAGAGGTTTCAGAAGGGTATAGACTTAGAATTAATGATTCTCCCTGGTGGGACAGGAATTTGGTAAAGAAATGGAGCTCCTAGCAGGGGATCCTGCTAGGAGCTGGTCCCCAGGGACTCGTTTTGGGGTGAGGGGGCTGGGAAGGAGGTATGCTTGAAAATTAAAAGGAAGAAAAAAAAATTTTTTTCCCCTTTTTTCCCTACTCTAATTCTTAACCCAAATTAAGTTATAGTCACCTCCTTGGTGTCACCGCTAGGACCCCTTATTGGCTGGCCTGCTAAAGGCAGAAAATCCTACCGTTTCCAGGAGATGTGGTCAGAGCTCAGCCACTAGCAGCTTCTCAGTCTGCCATCTTCCAGGAAACCCCTTCTTTTCTTTTTCTTTTTTTCCCCTGCCACCAGGGTTATTGCTGGGTATAGTGCTGGCAGTATGAATCCACCAGTCCTGGCAGCCATTTTTTTCACTTATTATTATTCTATTATTATTATTATTTATTTTGCCTCTAGGGTTATTGCTGAGGCTTGGTGCTTGCACTATGAATCTACCTCTACTGTAAGCTATTTTTCCTTTTTTTTTTTTGCCCTTGTTGCTCTCATTATTATTTTCATTGCTGTTGTTGCTGTTGGATAGTACAGAGAGAAACCGAGAAAGGAGGGGAAGACAGAGGGGGAGAGTAAGATGGATGGATATTGCAGACCTGTTTCACCACCTTTGAAGCGACCCCCTTCCAGGTGGGGAGCCAGGGGCTCGATCCGAGATCCTTACACTGGTCTTTGAGTTTCACAACGTGCACTTAACACACTGAGCTACTGCCCGACCCCCATTCTATTAGTTTTTAATTGAATAGGACAGAGAAAAATTGAGAAGGAGGAAGAGTCAGAGAGGGAGCTAGAGAAACACCTTCAGATCTACTTCACCACTTGTGAAACATCCCACCTGTAGGTGGGGAGCGGGCTTTTTTTTTGTTGTTGTTGTTGTTATTAATATTTATTTATTCTCTTTTGTTGCCCTTGTTGTTTTATTGTTGTAGTCATTCTTGTTGTCGTCGTTGTTGGATAGGACAGAGAGAAATGGAGAGAGGAGGGGAAGACAGAGAGGGGGAGAGAAAGATAGACACCTGCAGATCTGCTTCACCTCTTGTAAAGCAACTCCCCTGCAGGTGGGGAACCAGGGGCTGGGACCCGAATCTTTACTCCAGTCCTTCCGCTTTAAGCCACGTGTGCTTAACCCTTTGCGCAACTGCCAGACTCCCATGAGCAGGATTTTTATTTCTTGAATCTGTACTAATTTTTTTATCTTCCCAGTAAAATTGTATTTTTTCTAATGAATAAAATAATGCCAGTTAGCAAACAGATAGCCTGATCATATTAACCAACTTCTTGACTGAGGCCCTCTATTTACTGGATCCCTTCAAGTGCATTTTGTTTACACTTATTTTTCACACAAAATTGTGATCTTCAAAAAGTGCTAAATTCCTACTCTGTATAGTAGTAAATTTATTGTTTTAATTCCTAGCTTCTAATATTTCTTTCTTCTCAGTTTGACATAGTTCAGGAACTTCCTACTTCAATTTAAAGTCCTAATTAGGAGAATGATTTATGTTTACTCAACACTTCACAACATATAGAATACCCTTCCATGCAAAGAAAGGGGAATCTTTACAGAGTGAAACTTTGACTTATTATGGTCTATTACAGAAGAGCCAAGGATCATAAGGGATGGGAGTAGGTGGGAGAAGAGGGTGTGACTATGATATAAGAAACCTAGTGCAAGACAGGGGAAGAAGATCTCAACCGGTGGTTATTGTGTATTGTGTGTACTCCAAGCACAGAGTTAAGAAACTTACTTATAGGCCCCAGATCACATCAAATTGACGGGGTTTACAATCAACAATATTTATACACCTTTCCCATATTAGGGAGCTACTCTCTTCCTTGATATAGCTTTCTCATCCTTCTGCCAGACATGACATTACCTCCCCAGACAATATCTTGGATCCACCTGTGTATCAGATTTCAGGTTCAGGCAACCCCCCCCAAAAACACTAGTATAGCCACAGGCCGTTTGGAATATAACTAAAATATGCCTACTAGCTATCTACAAAATGGAGCCCCCCAACTTTTTATCTGCACTATTCCAGCCTTTAGGTCCATGACTGGACAACAATTTGTTTGGCTTTGTATGTTAACTCTCTTTTCAGCCACCAGGTTCCAGATGTTAGCATGATGCCGACCAGACTTCCCTGGACAGACAACCCCACCAATGTGTCCTGGAGCTCTGCTTCTTCAGAGCCCTTCCCCACTAGGGAAAGAGAGAGACAGGCTGGGAGTATGGATTGACCTGTCAACACCCATGTTCAGCAGGGAAGCAATTACAGAAGCCAGACCTTCCACCTTCTGCATCCCACAATGACCTTGGGTCCATACTCCCAGAGGGTTAAAGAATAGGAAAGCTCTCAGGGGGAGGGGATGGGATACAGAGTTCTGGTGATGGGAATTGTGTGGAGTTGTACCCCTCTTATCCTATGGTTTAGTCAAAGTGATATGAATTCTTCTTTGAAAAAAAGAATGCCCTTACATACACTATTTTCTAGATCTTTATAACAACCTTGTCAGATGAGGTTTGGTACTAAATTCTGAAAGAATGAAGGTTGATTCTCTAGATTTAGTCAAGTTTTTTTTTTTTTTTTCATCTAAATCTCAATTTTCAAGTGAGGCCAACAGTAATTTGTAGTCCATAGGTCAATTGTGCAATTGTGAGGATTAGATGAAATAAGGTATGTAAATATATACATAGAGTGAATAGTCCTTAAATTTCTGAAATGATAATTATAGCTTTGCAAGTGAAAATATAATGTTTGGAACCAAGAGAAAAAATTTCTCTATTATAAAGCAGAGGGCTTGAATATATAGTTTGGATTCCAAAAGCAATTCAGATCCACTGTCACATGCTGTTTATCTAAGTATGTGCTTTCGAGGCAATGAGTTGATTAGGTCCTACTAACTCACTATTATAATTAGGTGACTTGAACACAGAGGTGTGTGTTGTTTTAGTTTAAAGATGTATTAAGGAAGAGAAATGAGAGTATCATTCTGTTATCTTTATGATGTTTTGTATTTGTTTTGACTTCCTTATTTTTATGTCATATCAGGGGTCAAAGCCAAGGATTCACCTATTCAAGATTTGCATTCTCTTGATGAGTCACCTCAGGACCTTTGACAGGTATGTTGTAAAAGTGTGAGTTGAGTGAGTAGGGGAGGTAGGAATGTTACAGGGAATAAGTATCAGATTACCATCAGAGCAGGAAGAAACCTTTATAAAATGGATCCTTGAACTACTGGGAGGAGGAGTCTGTATAGAAAGATAGAGATAGGGCTGCCAAAATGAAGAAGAGCAAAGATCTTCTTCTTCTAGCGTTTGCCAAGATCTTAGAAATGTGATCAAGCCTTTCATTCCTATCTGCTGATTTTACATTGCCAGTCAAATCAGTGTCGGAATAAGCTAGATGAAACTTTTTTTTTTTTTTTGAAAGGAATGACCACAGGGACAAAGAAGGGTCATATATATATACTTGGTGAGTGAAGCATGAATTTAACTCTATATGGGGAAAAAGTAAATGGAATTCTGTAGATAGGTTTATAAAACAGCAGAGCCTGAACTGCCGAACAGACTGAACAGACTGTGAGTGGATGTTTCCCTGAGAACAGAGCAAACCTGGAAATTGAGCTCTCTATGGCAGCTCTGCCCAAGACCTGCTGTTGTTTTCACTTTTTAATGTCTTTGTTCAAACCATATGGTGTAGGAACAGTACATATTTGTAAATAAATAGACTATGCTTCTAGATGCCTTCTGTGCATGTGACTTGTTTTTATCTAACATTTATCACTCTCTTGGAAGAAAAGATGGAGTCGAATTTGGAAAACTTCAGACCCTTACAATATTCATAGGATAATTTTTTACTCTGTTAATTCCTAGATGAAGGAATGAGTGCTAAATCTCACTGTGCCAGAATATTGTACAATAGTAATACAATAATAGTGGGAGACTTCAATACCCCACTCTCACACTTAGACAGATCAACAAAGCAGAGAACCAATAAAGATACAAGAGAATTGAATGAAGAGATTGACAGACTAGACCTCTTGGACATTTTCAGACTCCTCCACCCCAAAAAACTGGAATACACCTTCTTTTCAAATCCACACAACACATACTCAAGGATAGACCACATGTTAGGCCACAAAGACAGCATCAATAAATTCAAGAGCATTGAAATCATCCCAAGTATCTTCTCAGACCACAGTGGAGTAAAACTAACTTTTAACAACAAATGGAAAATTATTAAAAGACATAGAATTTGGAAACTAAACAACATGCTCCTTAAGAACCACTGGGTCAGAACTCACTCAAACAGGAAATTCAAATGTTCCCCAAAACTAATGAAAATGAAGACACAAGCTATCAAAATACTTGGGACACAGCTAAAGCAGTACTGAGAGGGAAACTTATAGCTATACAATCACATATTAAACACCAAGAAGAAGCCCAAATGAACGAACTTACTACACACCTCAAGGACTTAGAGGAAGAGGAACAAAGGAACCCTAAAGCAACCAGAAGGACAGAAATCACTAAAGTTAGAGCAGAAATAAACAACATCGAAAATAAAAGAACCATACAAAAGATCAATGAAGCCAAATGTTGGTTCTTTGAAAGATTAAACAAAATTGACAAACCCCTAGCCAGACTCACCAAACAAAAAAGAGAGAAGACTCAAATTAATAGAATTGTAAACGATACAGGAGATATCACAACTGACACCACAGAAATCCAGAGAATTCTGCGAAACTTCTATAAAGAACTATATGCCACCAAGCTAGAGAATCTGGAAGAAATGGAACAATTCCTAGAAACCTATGCACTTCCAAAACTGAACCAAGAAGAACTACAAAATCTAAATGCACCAATCACAGACAAAGAAATTGAAACCGTTATTAAGAATCTCCCCAACAACAAAAGTCCTGGACCAGATGGCTTCACAAACGAATTCTACAAAACTTTCAGGAAACAGTTAATACCCATACTTCTTAAGCTATTCCATAAGATTGAAGAAATAGGAATACTCCCTTCCACCTTTTATGAAGCCAACATCACCCTGATACCAAAAGCTGATAGGGACAGAACAAAAAAGGAAAACTACAGACCAATATCTCTGATGAACATAGATGCCAAAATATTAAACAAGATCTTGGCCAACCGGATACAGCAACACATCAAAAAGATTGTTCATCATGACCAAGTGGGATTCATCCCAGGAATGCAAGGCTGGTTCAACATCCGTAAATCAATCAATGTCATTCATCACATCAATAAAAGCAAAGCCAAAAACCACATGATTATCTCAATAGATGCAGAGAAAGCCTTTGACAAAATCCAACACCCATTCATGCTCAAAACTCTACAAAAAATGGGAATAAATGGGAAATTCCTCAAGATAGTGGAGTCTATATATAGCAAACCTACAGCCAACATCATACTCAATGGAGAGAAGCTGAAAGCATTCCCCCTCAGATCAGGGACTAGACAGGGCTGCCCACTGTCACCGTTACTCTTCAACATAGTATTGGAAGTTCTTGCCATAGCAATCAGGCAAGAGAAAGAAATCAAAGGAATACAGATTGGAAGGGAAGAAGTCAAGCTCTCACTATTTGCAGATGATATGATAGTATACATAGAAAGACCTAAAGAATCCAGTAGAAAATTACTGGAAGTTGTTAGGCAATATAGCAAGGTATCAGGCTACAAAATCAATGTACAAAAATCAGTGGCATTTCTTTATGCAAACACTAAATCTGAAGAAGAAGACATCCAGAAATCACTCCCATTTACTGTTTCAGCAAAATCAATCAAATACCTAGGAATAAAGTTGACCAAAGAAGTGAAAGACTTGTATGCTGAAAACTATGAGTCGCTACTAAAGGAAATAGAAACTGATACCAAGAAATGGAAAGATATCCCATGCTCATGGATTGGAAGAATAAATATCATCAAAATGAACATTCTCCCCAGAGCCATATACAAATTTAATGCAATACCCATCAAAGTTCCACCAAGCTTCTTTAAGAGAATAGAACAAACACTACAATCATTTATCTGGAACCTGAAAACACCTAGAATTGCCAAAACCATCTTGAGGAAAAGAAACAGAAATGGAGGCATCACACTCCCAGACCTTAAACTATATTATAAAGCCATCATCATCAAAACAGCATGGTACTGGAACAAAAATAGGCACACAGACCAGTGGAACAGAATTGAAAGCCCAGAAGTAAATCCCAACACCTATGGGCATCTAATCTTTGATAAGGGGGCCCAAAGGATTAAATGGAAGAAGGAGGCTCTCTTCAATAAATGGTGCTGGGAAAACTGGGTTGAAACATGCAGAAGAATGAAATTGAACCACTTTATCTCACCAGAAACAAAAATCAACTCCAAATGGATCAAAGACCTAGATGTCAGACCAGAAACAATCAAATACTTAGAGGAAAACATTGGTAAAACACTTTCCCATCTACACCTCAAGGACATCTTTGATGAATCAAACCCAATTGCAAGGAAGACCAAAGCAGAAACAAACCAATGGGACTACATCAAATTGAAAAGCTTCTGCACATCCAAAGAAACTATTAAACAAAGAGAGAGACCCCTCACAGAATGGGAGAAGATCTTCACATGCCAGACATCAGACAAGAAACTAATCACCAAAATATAAAAAGAGCTCAGCAAACTTAGCCGCAAAAAAGCAAATGACCCCATCCAAAAATGGGCAGAGGAAATGAACAAAACATTCACCACAGAGGAGATCCAAAAGGCTAACAAACATATGAAAAACTGCTCTAGGTCACTGATTGTCAGAGAAATGCAAATTAAGACAACACTAAGATACCACCTCACTCCTGTAAGAATGGCATACATCAAAAAGGACAGCAGCAACAAATGCTGGAGAGGATGTGGGGACAGAGGAACCCTTTTACATTGCTGGTGGGAATGTAAATTGGTCCCGCCTCTGTGGAGAGCAGTCTGGAAAACTCTCAGAAGGCTAGACATGGACCTTCCATATGACCCAATAATTCCTCTCCTGGGGTTATACCCCAAGGACTCCATAACACCCAACCAAAAAGAGGTGTGCACTCCTATGTTCATAGCAGCACAATTCATAATAGCTAAAACCTGGAAGCAACCCAGGTGCCCAACAACAGATGAATGGCTGAGAAAGCTGTGGTATATATACACAATGGAATACTATGCAGCTATCAAGAACAATGAACCCACCTTCTCTGACCCATCTTGGACAGAGCTAGAAGGAATTATGTTAAGTGAACTAAGTCAGAAAGTTAAAGATGAGTATGGGATGATTCCACTCATCAACAGAAGCTGACTTAGAAGCTCTGAAAGGGAAACTAAAAGCAGGACCTGATCAAATTGTAAGTAGGGCACCAAAGTAAAAACCCAGTGGTGAGGGGTAGACATGTAGCTTCCTGGGCCAGTGGGGGGTGGGAGTGGGCGGGAGGGATGGGTCACGGTCCTTTGGTGATGGGAATGGTGTTTATGTACACTCCTAGCAAAATGTAGACATATAAATCAGTAGTTAATTAATATGAGAGGGGGGAATCAATTGTATGTCTCAAAGGTTCTCGAAAGACAAACTGAATCTTTTTAATAGATAGGCTACGTATTTGATATGCGGACTCTCTCAAAAGCCTAGACCAAGTAGATTAGAAGCTTCCAATAGCACAGCTATATACAAGATACTGGGTACTGTACAGCAAACCATAACAAAGGGACTTTTCAAAGTTAACCCAATTAACAAATAATGTGATGATAATATTAACTATTGATTGTCTTTTCGAACCCTAAGACAGCAGGAACCTCACATCTTCACTATAGAGCCCCTACTTCCCCCAGTCCTGGCACCCTTGGATAGGGCTCACTTTCCCGTATGCATCTCCCAATCCATACCAAATAATATTGCATCCGCCGATCACAACCTAACCAAAGCAACGATTGCCATCTCAACATGCTTCACCTCAGAGTGTATCCAGAGACTTCACGTGTGGAATGACAACCCTTCAGCTTCATTACTTGGGTGAGACCTTTCCTTTTATAGTAAACTCTAATTTCATCTCAGGTAGTTCACTTTCTAACAAAGTCCCATAACCTAGACATACACCAGTTTCTGTGAGAGAGAGTGTATGTGCACACGTATCCATAAACTACTGCAAAATATATACCTGAAAGCAGGATTACACTAGAGTTTGCAGTGAGTACCTCCCTAACACTTCCTCTCCACTATTCCAAACTTGGGATCCATGATTGCTCAACAAATTGTTTGGCTTTGTATGTTAACTCTCTTTTCAATCACCAGGTTCCAGATGCCACCAGGATGCTGGCTAGGCTTCCCTGGATTGAAGACCCCACCAATGTGACCTCGAGCTCAGCTTCCCCAGAGACACACCTTACTAGGGAAAGAGAGAGGCAGACTGGGAGTATGGACCGACCAGTCAACGCCCATGTTCAGCGGGGAAGCAATTACAGAAGCCAGACCCTCTACCTTCTGCAACCCTCAACGACCCTGGGTCCATGCTCCCAGAGGGCTAGAGAATGGGAAGGCTATCATGGGAGAGGGTGGGTTATGGGGATTGGGTGGTGGGAATTGTGTGGAGTTGTACCCCTCCTACCTTATGCTTTTGTTCACTAATCCTTTCTTTAATAAAAAATTAAAAAAAAAAAAAAAAAAGAAATTCCCCCTCTAAATAAAGCTTGCTATGTTTTCCCAAAAAAAAAAAAAAAAAAAAAAAAAAAAAAGACACAATCCATCCATCTTCCTACAGTTTACCTCTCAGCACTGTATTCATTGTTATCTGAAAGCCATTTTTCTTGTGCCATTTGTTTCCTCTCTCACTAACTCACTAAAACCTTCACATTTGGTTATTGGTCCACAAATGCCAATTGACTAATCTGATAAACCAATAATCGATTTCCCAGTGAGTAAAAATGAAAGACCTAAGTAAGGAAAGATTTCCCATGTATGTTATCACTTGGAAGAAAATTTTAATCTTATCACAGTTGTTCATTTTTGCAAACATAAATATTTGGAATATTGCCACTTTAGCAACCTTTTTTTTTTCTTTTCTATCTTTTCTGTGCTATAGACTTCCCCAAAATGTTCAGTGTTTCTCTTGTTTTTATTTAGGCTCTTATTTGTGTATTTTTTCCCATTTTTAGGGAGTTTTAGTCATGAAGTCTTTGTATGAATGAATGTTTTTATTTCTTGAATCCAGGACTCCTGCATAGTCACCACCCATAGAGTTTGCTATTTCAGAAAATCCCCACTATATATTATCCTTCGCCTCAAAGTAAGGAGTTTGTTTTACTACATTATCAAACTATCAATAACCTTTCACTCCTATAACTATAAGTAACCTTTAACTTCTATATTATCCAGCTGTAAATAACCTTTAGCTCTTCCTTGAAATAGTTCTAGAGTAAATAGCATAATAAGGGAAGCAACAGATACAAACATACCGATGCCTTAGAAGAATTCTCTTATGAGACTTTATGGGTAGTAGTCAAGTGTTAAGCCTACAGACTCTGGGAGTTTAGAGGTGTTTTAATTAAATAGTACATGCATGAGGCTCAGGGTTTAATCACCACACCTTATTAAATGTCAATGTCAGACTGGTACTATGGTGTCTCTCTCTCTCTCCCTCCCTCTCTCTCTCAACAAATAAAAGTTTTTAAATATAGTAATATAGTAAACAAAATAATGAGAGCTTTAAAACAAGAACATCCTGGGTTCAAATCCCAGCTGACTTCATTCCTTAACTATGTGACTCTGGGAAAATTGACACATTTATAAAATGTGAAATAAAAATAATGCTTATTTTAGAGTTGTAAAAATTATAAACTAAATAATATAAAGTTATAATAATGTGCTCAATGCTATAATTCCATAAACACACATATTATGTCGTGATTATAAAAGCATTTATAAGGATCACCTCATTATTTGATTCTTGTTTTGTTTCAGTTCAACAAACTACTTAAGTTCTTCGCTATAACCTGGAGATACTGAGATTAATAAGACAAGATCTGTGGTGCTAAGGAGTTCAAGGTTCTAATGAGGAAAACAACACTTTCATGCCTTTGACTTTAACCCTCTGAATCATCACCAACTCTCTGAACCATGGAGACGATGAATTGGAGATAACAGATCAATGAAACCTTTCACATAACCTACATCAGTTGCAAGGTCTCAGTTTCTCTTTACACAATTTCACCTCTGAAAACTTTTATGTATTTTTCTCCTCTAGAATAACTTTCTGAGGAAGAGGAAAACTTGTTTCTCCAAGTTCTAATGTCTAACTAGTATGTCCAGAAGAACATTGTCATTCAGAGAGATAATTAACTTGACTTTGCTTTAACATGGCTATCATGTGACAAGTTGAATTCCTGGAGATACATTTACACCATTTTCCTTCCAAAGGGCATGCTTTTAGGCACTGAAGTGTGCTTTTCTCTCAACAGAATCCATGCCCTCTACCCCCTAGCTATGAGAAGCACCACTCTGATAGTTAAGGAAAGTTTGTTTGCCTTCTTCCGGATTAAATAGAACATGATCTAGCAAATATATTTTGGTCAGAACCTGCAACTGACATGATAGTTTGGCTTTCTCTGAAACACATAAACTTCGCAGAGAAGGAGAAAGACAAAGAGATTTATTTCAAAGGAAAAAAAAAGTGCAGATTTCTGTTGTATGACTTAATAATTTCAAACCCAGAGTCATTAACTGCTAAGACTTGTAGGAATGAAATAAAGATATAGTAAACTGATGCCTACTCTTTTGCTTATGTAATGGATTAGGTTCTACTGAATAAAACAGTGTGGCTCAGATTCGTCTGATATATCATTCAGTCATGAGGAACAAATAAAACAGATTTGATGCTTAGGACATTTAGAGACTGAGTAGGACAGTAGAGATTTGACAAATGACATCTAAACTTCTCCAGAAAGGAATGTGCTCATCATTTTAAAAGAGATGTCAATGACTTTAAAAGGGGATGGCAACAACTGTCATACAAAGGTTAAATAACAAATGTGAAGTGCCACATTTTAAGTAATCTAAATAATAATCATTGTTACTAGTAGTAGTACTAGGTCCTCTTGCTTGCATGCACAATTTCACTCTGCTTTTGGGCTGGCTTTCTCTTTCTTTTTATTTTATGAAAGAGAGAGAGAGAGGGAGAGGGAGAGGGAGAGGGAGAGGGAGAGGGAGAGGGAGAGGGAGAGGGAGAGGGAGAGGGAGAGGGAGAGAGAAGTCAGCACTGGAGCTTTCCCTGGTGCTGTGACTCTCCTCTGCCAGGGCTCAAACATTAGTATTGTATGGCAAGGGACATAACTTACCAGGTGAGCTATGTTGTAAGTCTCCAAATAACATATATCCTTACTGTTCTTTTATATCACATTTGGATTTTATTACACATTTTTTAATTCAGAGTAAAGGGGACTCCCCCCCTTTTTTTACTTGAAATCTCATTTGCCAATCAATTTGTAGAAGTTACAGAAGGCACAATATAAATTTTATTTCAAATATTTTTAATTATATAACTTTAATAAAGTAATTTTCAGTTTATCTAGATAAAATTCCCCTTTGGTACCTACCAAAAGGGGTACAAATCTGAAAATTATAGAAAGAGCATAGTTATCATCCTCTTCCAAACAAATAGGACCATTAACCTATTCTATATCAACACTCCAGGAAAACAGAAGACATTTCAATGAGTTTTGTTATAGGGAGGAGGTGAAGGGACATTTTTGTGACAGAGAAAAATGAGGAGGAGAGATAACTGCGCCTGAGGATAGCCCAGCAAACCTTCCAAAATCTTTCAATGTCAGAATAGTGAAACTGTATTTAAAGAAGTAGCAGGAGTCGGGCTGTAGCACAGCGGGTTAAGTGCATGTGGCACAAAGTGCAAGGACCAGCATAAGGATTCCGGTTTGAGACGTGGTGAAGCAGGTCTGCAGGTGTCTATCTTCCTCTCCTCCTCTGTGTCTTCCCTTCCTCTCCATTTCTCTCTGTCCTATCCGACAACAACGGCATAAATAACAACAACAATAATAACTACAACAATAAAACAACAAGTGCAACAAAAGGGAATAAATAAATATTAAAAAAGAGAGACAAAAAAAGACTAATCTGAACACACAGAAAAGAGGAAGAAAACAATGGTATTACAGATTATAATTCTGACTAGAGGACATTATTGAAGTGAATACTGTAAGGACAGTCATCTTACAGTTGCTTTAGATAGCTAGTACATTAAACATTATTTTTCATGAACTGTATTGTAGCATTAGTCAGACTTCTTTTGTGATTTATTCCCAACTTTGCTAACACAGCTTGGCATAGGAGAAACTATTCTCTCTGCAGCCATAAATTTTCCAAATTTCATTTCACTATAGGAAGAAAATTAAGTGTCCATTCTTACAGAAGTAAGAAAAAATAAATCCCATTTTAAGTACATATTTCTTGCTGTGAAGTTGTAAATACAATTTTTACTAGTCTGTATCTTTTTTTTTCTTCTTGTGAATTTATTTTGAGTTGCTGTTTGAAGAATTTTAGAGTAGTCACAGCCTTGTGGAGAAAAGAGCAAAACAGGTTGTATATCAGAGATTTTTTATTTTTCCTTCCAATCATCGATGTTTGTATGTCATGGTTAATGCTCATCAATGCTTAACAAATCGGTAGACTATGGCTGTATTGACAATTCTGTTCTTAAACTAATGGTTTATTGCAACCGTTATCTTTGTCCTATGGCTCCTGGAAATTCAGAGCAAACTTTTATTTCCAAGCATCTGCTCACCACTTAATTCATAATTATCATTCTGGATACAGCCAGAGTTGGTAACAGTAGTTCTAAATTGCCACTTAGGACAAGCATATAAATGATGAAATCTCATTTATGACTGATATCTCTGCTGAAAAGATAATTTCTGGTTTTTATATTTTCCATTTGTCATTGATAAATCATAGACTGGTATAATCTTGCTGTAGAAACTGAGATAATGAGGTTTTTCTACTGTATTTTCTTTTTCTTTATTTCCTTTTCAATCTTATGGATTCTTCAGTCTGGATTCCTAGAGACTACTTCTTTTTTTGTTGTCAGTGGCATGAACACATACACATTTTATGCTATATAAGTTCTTATTCTTTTAATAAGAACTAAAGTGTGGTATTTTTAATTATTAAATAATATGTTAAATGGGACACTTTTTATAAGTAAATTCTTATCTTAAGAAATATGTTACACTGATGGTTAAATTTCCTTCACATTTCAAAGTTCTGTCCTAAGAAGAGTCATTATTCAAATATGTCCTGATTGGATCTGCTTAAAGATTTTTGAGTAATGAGATAACAATACTTAATGGAATGGCTCTGATAGCCTAAAGTGCTTTGAGACCGAAGAGACAGATAGCACAGGGGTAGAGACCAAGCTTTTTATTGGAATAGTTCTAGGTTCAATCTCAGCACTACTATATTCCAAAACTGAGTCGTGTTCTGGCCTCTTGCTCCCTTCATTGCTGTGGAAGAACATTCATCTTACTTAGTACGCCAGGTTTGTACAACCTATGGCCAAAATTAATTACTCTGTGGGGATAACAACTTCTGTAACTTCTCCAATGCTGACAGACTTCTATGGGGCCAAAGCCTCTTGCCAGGGTGACAGTGGTAGACATGTCAGACACCTCACTCCCTTGAATGAGGAGGTACATGGCTTGTAGGGCCTTGTAGCCATGCATTTGCTAAGATCCCAATAGGGGTGCTAGTAAAAAGAAAACCTTGAAATATTATAAGTTTGCTAGAAGAAATTTAATGGCCTGCTGTTTACTATCTCTGGCACAGACCTTTTGCAGATGTCTCTTCTCCATTTTGTTCTCTCATTTTGTTAATGAGCTGTTGTGTAATGTGCCTCTTACTGATGTCAGCTACTTTGGAATTGCTTTGACATATCCTGTAACCAACTAATCAGCAGTAGCACACCCCAGAAGTCATAGTGAACTACTTGCTATCTTCCTAAAGGACAGCAAGTGTGAAAGTTACATTGGACGCCAGAGTTGAATCCTAAGGGGAGATTAAGAATAAATAAAAACAAAACAGAAACAAAAACAAAAATAAAAAACAAACAAACAAACAAAACAGAACACTTCTCTCAAAATAAAATTAGTAAAAGTAAAAAAAAAACAAAACACCAAAAAACCAAAAAAGGTAAGATGAGATGTGATAGGGGCTGGGCAGCGGCGTGCTGGGTTAAGTGCACACAATACCAAATGCAAAGACCTGCCCATGCAAACACAAACTGTGAGCTCTCTTCCCAGAGTTTCCTTTTTTCCATTTGTATACAGCTCTCCTTACTTATCTATTCCATTCTCTTACTCCTGTCTTTCTACTCCAGTAATTCTTTCTGGATCCTGCATGGTCCCCCAAAGCATGTAAGGGGTACCTTCCTCATACTGTACTTCCAAATGATTTTTTTTTTTCAATATAGAATAAAGATGTTGGTATTTTGCCCTCTAGGTCTTTTGGTCATGAAATCTATATTTATCACATTCACTAATATCAAAATATAAAGCTTTTATCCTCAGTAATTTATAAGTTCCTTGTACTTAAATACTTCAAAAAACAAACAAACAAACAGACACCTTTATACTCATTCTCCAGGGCTTAGACTTATAGAATACTGACTTGCATGCCTGAGACCCCAGAGGTTAACACCAACACCACCTTATGTTAGAGTTAAGCAGTGGTATTGTCTTTCTCCCAGTAAGTAAATAAATACATATATCTTTAGAAAGCATCCCTCCCCAAGTTCAAAGAAGCCAACCATTCTTTTTCATTTTGCTTGGTTTATAACTACAAGAAGTACACAGTGCTCCAATTTCAATTCTATTTGGGGCTTTTTTTTCCCCAAAAGAAACTCTTTTAAAAGAAAAAAAAATAAATAAAAAGCCTACTGAAGTGAATGATTTACCAACCAGGCGAGAGAGCAAGGAAATTGCTCATATTATATCTAAGAAGTTTCAGAGTTCTAGTGTGCCTTAGAAGTTTAGCTCTTAGAATTTTAGATAGTACTTTTTATAACTCAAATACCCAGAGTGTATTAAAGAAGTAATACTATATGAACACAAGTACTTATGCATCTAGGATTTAAACAATATACTTAGTAAAATTATGACAGAAATTTATGTTCTAATATACTCTGTGAGCTAATATTTAAATCCTTGAATGCTCATTAATTAAAATTATTTTCAATATTTCAATACTTACATAACTAGGTACACCAAGTTACATACATACCTTCCCCCAGTTTTTATTATAATTTATATAGATGATACATTTAAAATATTTTTAATAAGTTACATTTAATAAGCCTAAATACTCAAAGAGATTTTAAAGTAACAGTGATCTGCATAAGAGTATTTTTCAAAATTATATATATTTCTAAATACGGATTAATTACCCTTACACAGGTCACTGTTACTTTAAAAATCTCTTTGAATACTTAGGCTGGTGAATAATAAGTTATTTTGCCACTTCCTTACCAAAATTCTTAGAAAATTGGTACAGGATTTATAAAATACTTAAGGACTGGTAAAATCACTACCTTAGTTCACTGTTTTGTCATATGACTGAGGTTTGAGGAAGATTTGGTGCTGTAGTTTCACTCTTTCTCTGCCTGGCTGTCTTTATTTCTTAAAATAAATATTTAAAAATATATTTATTTCTTTTTCATTAAAGAGAGAAAAATAGAGAGTGGGAGAGGAGATAGAGAAGGAGAGAGAAAGACACACTTGAGGGACCTTTTTTTTTTTTTTTTTTTTTATAAAAAGGAAACACTGACAGACACCATAGGATTAGAAGGGTACAACTCCACACAATTCCCACCACCAGATCTCCATATTCCATCCCCTCCCCTGAGAGCTTTCTTATTCTTTATCCCTGTTTTATCTGTTGTGACTCTTCTCCCTTCTGGCAGGAACCAGGGGCTTGTGCACTTAGCTGGGTGCACCACCACCAGATTTCTGCCTCTCTATCTGAAAAATGAAATGAAGTATTCAGAGTCAGGAGATTTTAATATAAAAATAAGTTATTGGAATCATCAGAGAAATTGCAGTAGATTTTGACTTTTCCAGATTTCACTGAAAAACATCAGTAGTTTCAGGGTTTAGTTATATCAGTTTGTTCAATCTTTCATCTATCTCTGCTTCTGATTTTTGTTTTGTGGTTATTATGAGGATTCTATCAGTATTTCTAGAATTACAGGTCATCTTTCGACTAAAAAATTTCTGTCCAGAAATTCATTCTATTCATTCTATTATTTTGTTTCCAATTCTGTATTGCTACCATGACCACATTCAACATTTTATTTTCCTCTCCTTTTTATTTTCCTGTAAAGAATTCCTTTCAACATTTCTTGTGGTGATAGGCTTGCACTGCAGGAAGAGTAAATTCCTTTGGATTTGCTTATCTGGGAAAGCCTGTATTACTTCAATTTAGTTGGATAATAATTTTGTAGGGCAGAGTATTTTTGGTTGAAAAAATATTTATTTATTTTTGCCTCCAGTTTTATTGCTGGGTTTCCGTGCTGACACTATGAATCCACTACTCCCAGTGGCCATCTCTCTCTCTCTCTTTCTTTCTCTCTCCCTCTTTATTCAGTAGGACAGAAAGAAAGAAATTTAGAGAGAATGGGAGAGAGAGAAAGGTAAATAACCTGCAGACCTGCTTCACCACTTATGAAACTTCCCTGCTGTGGGTGGGGAGCTGGAGCTCAAACCCAGGTTCATGCATGGATCCTGTGTGCGTGAACTTAACTAGATGCGCTTCTGCTTGGCTTCCTTAGTTGGAAGTGTTTGTCTTTTATAGTTGGAAATATGCTGTTCTACTCTCTTCTAGTCTGTATGGCTTCTGCAAAATCACCTGATAACAATCTGATCAAATAGACACTTTGAAATTTTTATTACAGGTTTGATATTGATTTAAAAAATTGTAAGATAATAAGGCTACAATTTCACAACGTTTTCACCACTAGAGTGCTGTGTCCCCATCCCCTCCAGTGGAAACTTCAATAGTTCTTCCTGGGTCATAGATATGGGTTGACTGTCTTTCTGTCTATCTGTCTATCTATCCATTTTTATTCACTTCTGTTGTTGACCTTCACTTTCTAAGTTACACCTATGCCTATTAGTACTTCTGAGTGTCCTTTTTCTTCTGCTTCAGAGAAGCGAAACAGTGCCTGATTTCCTCTGGTGTTTTCCAGATTCACTTTCTTTTCAGTTATGGTATAAAAATAAAGATTCCTGGTTACAAATGTTTCAGGACTTGGTGAAATTGAGGTTAAGAGCCCCTATTCTTTCTCCCATATGGAATTATAGATCAAATTCTTTTTGCCCTTGTCTTTAATATTTTCTTTTTTTAAAAAAAAGATTTTATTTGTTAATTCATGAGAAATAATAGTGGAGAGAGAAAGAACCAAACATCACTCTGGTACATGTGCTGCCAGGGATTGACCTTATAACCTCATACTTGAAAGTCCAATGCTTTGGGCCACCTTCCAGACCACTTTAATATTTTCTTTGTAACTCATATTTAATAATATAACAAGGAAGTGTGTTGGCATCTATCTTTACTTTTTTTTTCCTTTTTTTTTAAAATTTATTTTATTTATTTATTCCCTTTTGTTGCCCTTGTTGTTTTCTATCTTTACTTTTATTTAGGAAAAATATTAGGGGATCTTCTCTTGGTCTTTCTAGTCACGTGGTGAAGTGAGTCACTCTTTCCTCAGAGTTCTACAGGGCTCTCCTTTCCTTCAGCTTGGTCTGCAGTTCTCCCAGAAGTATCTCTAAAATCCTTTGACTAGGTGGACACTTAATCTTAGACTTATTTCTCCCTACTCCATAAATGCCATAGACTTTTAGCTACCTATCTTTAAAAAAATACAGGTGTTCCATACTCCCAGAGAGGTAAATGTTAGGAGAGGATGACCAGAGGTCTCTGAACTCCAATTCCATCAGGACCCAGAAAGATAAAAGAAAAAATGAGGGAGAGGTAGGGTGGGATGGGAAGGAAGTAGTAGTTGTAGGTAAGAAAGGGAGAGAAGGCAGGAATGTAGAAAAAATGAGCAAATATATATAAATATAGATAGATATAGAAATAATAATCAACCCTTATCTTTGATCTTGGGAGAACTAATGCAGTTTCCAATAGAAAGAATGGAAACACACAATGTTGGTAGTGGGAATGGTGTGGAATTACAATCCTGTTACCTTACAGTTTTGCAAATCAATATCAAATCACTAATAATATATATTAATATACTAATATATATATTTATGAAAAAATTCAGGTGCTTGGATTTGTAAGGAACCCTCTGGTGATAAACTGCTATAATTCTAAGAGATAAATAGTTGCATTCTGTTTTTTAAGAGAACCATTCCTTGCTGTGCCCTATTCTTTATTTTTTATATTTTTAAGTTACAGAATTACATGTTGACAGGAGTTTGAATCCACACCATTCCCACCACCGGAATTCTGAATCTTCACTCTCCCCACTGCAATTCCCCACAGTTCTCCTAAAGTTGGAGACATGGGCCAACCATCTTCTCTACAACTATCTGTCCACATTTATACAAAGTTGCCCCTTCTTTTCCTGATTCAATCCTCTCTTTCCCTCTAAACCACTCATGACATCATAACTACCTCCATATGTCCCTCTCCTTTTCCTTCTCTCTCTCTGGGTGCTGATGGAGCTGGAGTGCAGAGTCCCCTTACTCTTCATCCTGTCACTTCTCCCCCACTGGGAGTACAGATCAAAGTTGTTTATGGGGAGCAGAAGGTAGACGTTCTAGCTTCTGTAGCTGCTTCTCTGCTGAGCATGGACATTGACAGGTCAATCCATATCCCCAGCCTGTTTCTAGTGGACCAGAGCACTGGAGATACGAGGCTCCAGGACACATTGGTGAGATCATTTGCCCAGAAAGGTCAGAGTGGAGTCTTGGTAGCATCCACAGCCTGGTGTCTCTGTGCCCTGTTCTTCCATGACTTGTGAGCATGTCTCTAATCCTTAATTTCTTATTTGATGTTCTCACATAGAATTATTTTCTTCCCATTCTCTTCAAGAACACAATAGACTCAGATACTAGCTTTTTCAACTTCTAAGAATAACTACATGCACACCCACACCCAACCATAGGAAACTTTGACTAACAGGAAAAGTGCTTCAGAATTTCAAGATAACAATAAAAACTTAAAATTTGACTGGAAGTGAGAAACTTGAAAATGTATTTAGATAGTTTATTAGAAAAACTTGATTTTCCAACCATTTAAATTATACTCTTAACTGGAATTTGACAGTTTTAGGGATTGTAGGATTTCTTCATACTTAAATTAATTCAGTACAGACAATAACATGATAACTATTGTTGAATAATTTTAGTATCTTTCATTAACTATATTAGTGGACACTTAAAGCCAAATATTTCTTTTTGAATATACTGTAACTGCTCTTGCTAAATGATCGTATAGTCAACTCCAAACAAGGTTAAATTATTTATAGGAGGTTGATGCCTGCTCTCTCTTTCACTGACTTCAGCATCAGTATTCTGACTAGCTCAGTAATACTTGCATAAAGAATAAAAAAACAATAAATTGGCATCACATGGAAATGCCACAATACTCAGGAGAAACACTGGTGTTCTCTCGTATATTCTATTCATCTGAAATAAAAAATAATGATAAGAGTTGTCCTAAGAGTAGTAAAATTGTGTATGTATAAAGCCTTCAGCATGAAAGGGGTGAGAGGGAGCAATGAAGTGGCCTGGGAGGTGGTCCTGCAGATAAAGTGCTCGATGTAAAGCATGTGGATCCAACTTTCATTCCTGTCAAGGCATGTACAAGAATGATGCTTTGGTTATCTTCCTCTATCTTCTTTATGATTAATAAATAAAATAAACCTAAACAACATTTTTAATAGATTTATTTATTTATTCCCCCTTGTTGCCCTTGTTGTCGTTGCCAGATAGGACAGAGAGAAGTGGAGAGAGGAGGGGAAGACAGAGAGGGGTAGAGAAAGATAGACACCTGCAGACCTGCTTCACCACCTGTGAATCGACCCCCCTACAGGCGGGGATACGGGGACTGGAACCAGGATCCTTGCACTGGTCCTTGTGCTTTGCACCATGTGTGCTTAACCCGCTGCACTACTGCCAGACTCCCCAAACCTTTTTTTTTTAATGAAAAAGCAATGAATAAACCCTAGAAAGTAATTACCTGATATGGGATACCTTTCATTAAAACAACAGAATATAAGATGTATATACCTCCTCAATAACTTTTCTTTAAAATATTTGAACTACATATTAATAAAATCATTAGGTTAGGTAACTTCCTGATTATTATTATCTATTATTTACTACATTATTATTTATACAGAGTAAATAAAATAGCATAATGTACATAAATAAGCATAAATTTAAGGAAAATCACAGGAAATACAAAACAATGCAACAAAATAGGAAACCACAAACCCACAATTCAGATAAGGAAGGTAATTATAATAAAGGTCAAATTTTGCACCAGCAGAAAAACAGTTGTTTGATTTAAAAGAATTGTAAGTCAACTGGCTAGCAATGTAAAAAAAAAAAAAGAGTAAACTCTAAATTGTACCATGTACTAACTAAATCCGAATAATCTGAAACTTCATCTTAAAATGTATAGGATTATTGCTTTGAAGCACCTATCAGCTTACACAGATCTTCTGTATCTGAGAGTATTTCCCAGACTTACTGTCTGATCTATTCTTCTTCTTCTAGCGTTTGCCCTTCTTCTGTAGCCAGTCAACAGTGTCAGGTTGAGCCTGATGTCTGCTTGTTGCTGGCTTTGAAAGTGACTGGGATCCATGTGGATTAAGTCGGCTAGGAAGGATCGTCAGTTTCCCCAATAAATGGGTACTCACGGGATGCACCATGAGAAGCTCGATGCAATGCATCCCGTCTGATCTATTAATGTGATGGTAACATGTAGATTCTGTATTAGGACCAGAGACAGAGATCTGTGTGTGACTGGACATGGGAAGCCATAGAGGATCACAGATGGGAGTACTTTGCAGCACCTTTGTGCTTCATTCACATGGGCTATGCAAGCATCCTTGTGTTCACAAAGACCCAGAAATAATAGTGACTTGTGGGCTTGGGTAGTGACCAAGAGCTCAGGGTCTCAAGTGCCTGGTGTTGTTTGAGTAGTACTGGATAAGACAAAGGTTTTATTGTTGTCTTTTTTTATTAGTGGGTTACAAGAATATAGTTCTGTTGGGAACTAGTAATAAAATGATCCTTGGGAATCATTACTCACAAAAAATGGCTTCAAGCATACTGAATAAATTTGGATATGAAATGTTTCCAGAATTTTTTCATACCTTATATATCTGTATTCATTTATAATTTTATCTACAGTTAAAGAGCTTGATAAAAGTGAAGACTCCCAAAGGTTCTGCTCAAGCATGCCTAGGAACAATTAATTTTAATAATCAGAAGAGTGCAAGTGCGTATGGCCCACAAAAGCACCACTAATCTCTAAGAGTAAAATTTAGGAGAATATGTCAAAAGTAAAGTATAATTCTACTTGAATAGTAAATGTCTTAAAGCATTTAAAAGAATCCCATGGCAAAGAAGGGTAAAATGGGGGCATGGGAAGCTTTGAGATTCTGATGCATAATGGTGGAAAAGGTCCTAAGTTGAGGATTAGCCTATTGTGCAGAAACTTATCATAGGTACATAAGAAATTATGTACATGTGTCAACAACTGAAGTGTAAACCATTAAACCCCCAATAAAATGACTAAAAAAGAAAAAGACCTTCAGGGGGAAGCATATACCAAGGTGAGAAATCAAGACTAACCTAGAAAGTTCTGTCTCTCACTCTCTCTTTCTCTCTCTCTCTTCCTCTCACACTAAGAAAGAAAGATATTTAGTTAAAACAAAATATCAAACCAAAGTGGTCCATGGTGCCATGTGGGGGCTGGGAACCTCATGTCCAATTCCACCCCTCACCCCAATTCTGTGTTCCTCCTCCCCATTATTTAAGTCCCTCTGTCCAGACAGGTGGTCAGGCAAGATTAAAAAGTCATATGCTGACATCCAGGTGTTCTTTTGTTATTCAGCCAGGATATGCAGTCCAGGTGCAAATTAGTCTTTTCCCCTAACAATTATTCATACTTTTCCCTTACCTTCTCTGTTAAAATTCCTCTCTTCTTTTTCCATCCTTATTCTTTTATTATTATTATTATTAAATTTATTTTATTTATTTATTCCCTTTTGTTGCCCTTATTGTTTTATTGTTGTAGTTATTATTGTTGTTGTTGGATAGAACAGAGAGAAATGGAGAGAGGAGGGGAAGACAGAGAGGAGGAGAGAAAGATAGACACCTGCAGACCTGCTTCACCGCCTGTGAAGCGACTCCCCCGCAGGTGGGGAGCCGGGGTTCGAACCGGGACTTATGCTGGTCCTTGTGCTTTGCGCCACCTGCGCTTAACCCGCTGCGCTACAGCCGGACTCCCCATCCTTATTCTTAAGGATATGTATGCCATCTGATTGTTCAAACAAATTCCTAGGATGCACCTTTGGAAAAAAAAATAGTTTTGAGAAAAAGGTACTATTGATAACCCATGTAACATCTCATGCTTATCTTATCTTAATCATTAATAGAAAGTTAACTTTCTTAACCTACCCCTTAATCTGTGCTTTGGTAGAGTGAGACAGGGCTCTTGTCATTTTACTTACTCCATTAACCTATTTCTTCTTGGAACTAATTTTTAGGTACAGTGCAGGACTTATAAAGATCAAGTCTTATGATGTTTTTGATGTTCAACATCACTAAGACAGAATATCTGGGATGAATTCTAACATTTGGCACACATGTCATACATAGTCATGTTGAGGTCAGAAATAGGCTAAAGAATAGGAAAGCTCTCAGGGGATGGGATGGGATATGGAGTTCTGGTGGTAGGAATTGTGTGGAGCTGTACCCCTCTTATCCTATGGTTTTGTCAGTGTTTCCTTTTTATAAATAAAAAATAAAAAAAGCAGTGGGCAAGTAAATTTAAATATAGACAGTTATAGAAATAGTAGTAACTCATACCTACAACCTTGAGGGAACTACTGCAGTTTCCAATGGAGATACAGAACTCTAGTGGTGGGAACAGTGTGGAATTATGCACTTGTTATCTCATTATTTTGTAAATCAATAAAATGAATAAATAAATGAGAAATGCCAAAAAAAAATTGGTAAAACAGAAGAAAAAAAAAGAAATGACAGGAAGTATGTCATTTGGGAGGAACATAGACACTGCTACACCATGCCAGAACACATGCTCCTCCCTAGGTGTGCCAGCTGGAAGGAAATTGTTGCACAAAAATAGGAGTGTAACAAGTGTGGGTGGGTGTGACTGAGAAAGGAGGTGAAGGCGGGGCTTCGATGTTTATAAGCTAGACTTACATGAAAGTGGGTTTCTTTCTTTCCCATTTTGTGAGTAAAGGCTCTCAGGAACTTTCTTTTTCTTTCTCTCTTTCTTTCTTGCTTGTCCTATGTGTACTCCAACCTGGGGGTATTCTCAGTTTTCCTGAATATAGTTTAAAATTCCTGAAAAATATGCTTTCCCCTCAATTCTTTGTAGGAATCAATGTGTGATGGACATTTAAACACATGGAGAATGAACTTGGCCCATATTCCCTCCAATACAGTCATGTCTCTGATTTCTTGTAGTAGATCCAGCAACTTTAGTAAAAAGCATCAGGGAAAAGCATGTAGCACCCTTTTTGCTTGTTGTCTGCCTTGGCAGTTTGAACCCTCATATGCTTTGGGTTTTCCAACAGTCCAGTCTACACAAATTTGTTCTGTTGTAATCCTATATCACAGTTTACTTGTCTTGCTTCTTTGTTAGTGGGAAAGAGCACTTAATAGGTATAAAAAGACTACATCTATTTGTGAATAGCAGAATTTGTACTATGTCACTTAAGATTTTTTTTTTTTCTTTATCCCAGGCCTTGAGCTTGGTAGCTATAAGACTCCACTGCTCTTGGTGGCCCATTTTTTTCTTTTAGAAAGAGTAAATGCTAGAGAGAAATGGGAAAGAGAGGCAGATAACGGAGAAACACTGTAGCATTGTTCAATTACTCAGGCAGCTTCCCTCTTCAGTTGCTCCCAGGTGGTGGACAGGAATTCAAATTTAGGTCTTTATGCAAGATAATCAGTGTGTTCTGCTGGCAAAGTCACCTCCTCTTATTTAGAGTTGTTTAAATATCAATATTCCTTTGGTCTACAGTTCTCCCAGAAGAAAGAGGGGATAAGGAAACAATTACCAAAATGTTTTTAAGACATACAGATAGTTTATGAACTTAGAAGATGTTAACCAGGTTTCTCAAATAGTAATTTCTACATAGGCAGGAAGATTATATATATTTATTCTTTACTGTGGTAAAACAGGGATAATAAAAATTGCTTTATCCTTTTAAAATGCATAGTTGGAGATAATGGTCAGTTTTTGCCTCCATGAAGGTTATTACTCTAGGTACCTCATATAAAGACAATAGTCCATTATTTGTCTTTCTTTAACCAGCTTATTTAACATAGCATAATGCTCTCAAGTTTCATTTAAGCTCTAACATGTCAACATGTCTTTCCTTTTCAAGACTGAATCATATGTCATTTATTGACAAAAAAATCACTTAGATTCATGGAAAGGAATTCTTATTTCCTTTTTTCCCCCTGACACATCCCTCATATTTAGAAAATTTCTTAGCTGCAGCTAGAGAGATGCTTAGTGAGTAGAGTGAAGGACTTGTACTAGTGAGGTCCTAGGTTTGTTCCCTGGCCATAAATTTGCTGGAGTGGGTTCTCTGGTATCTCTTTCTTTCTTTTAATTGTTTTATTATCTTTATTTATTGGATAGAGATAGCCAGAAATCAAGAAGGTGGTAGGGAGAGAGACAGAGAGATACTTGCAGCACTACTTGACCACTCACAAAGCTTTCCTCCTGCTAGTGGAGAGTGGAGGCTCAAACCTGGGTTTGCCCTCAACCAGGTGCGCCACCACCCAGCCTCTCTGGCATCTCTTTCTATAAGTAAATACATACTTTTAAAAGAAAATTCCCTAGCATTTATTGGTTACTCAGCTATTATCTGTTTAATAAATCAATGATTAGTCATTAAATATGCCCACTGAATTAGTTACAAACCTTGATATAACTGTGTCTAGATTACCTGTGTCTTTTCTTCTGTTCCTGAACATTATCTTGCGGCTGCTAAGAATCTTTTCAATGTACATACTACTGACTTCTCTCATTGTTTATATTCTCTAAGGAAGACAAGGTCAATGAAGCACTGTGAAACTTATGTAGCAATGCCGAATAAAGTTAAGGTTAATTGTCCGAGTAAAAAGTTCTTGAATGCCAATGTTGCATCGACCTTGGAATCATTAGATTACTCAATGCTATCTATTATTATCTTAATTTGAAACCTTAATTTCAAATCCTTTAAAATGCCAAGTGCTATTTAAATTATGTTCAATGCTTATAAAATATTCACTATCTTTGTTAAGCTCATGAATATAATAGTAAATATATCTTACAGATAATGTCCTCTGTATTTTGTTTTCCTAAAAAGCAGTGATAAAATTTACCTAAAGTACCTTTAAAGAGTACTTGATCACACACATACAATATAAAGCAAAAATCATATGACATAGTGTATATATATATATATTTATATAGTGTGTGTGTGTGTGTGTGTGTGTGATATTACTAAAAGAAATCAACTTCAATTCTAGGTCAAGTGAGGCTTGGCACATTCAGGGTAATTCAGGGTGGTAGAGCAATTTGCAAAGCCTAGAGTTGAAAATGATTGAAGGAATATTATTCAATTTTTTTTCCTGGAAATTGCTTGCTGGCTAGGGTCTAGTGTATTTTGTTACAGCTCTAACTGTATTTTATAAGCACCCAAAGATAGGAATTTGTAATGTCAGCAGTGACAGAATAATAGCTCCATTGGTCCCAATTATTCAGTCTTTCAACTGAATTTCTTGTTTTCCTTCTTATTTTCTTACACCTTTCAGCACTATAACTAACAAAAAATAATGAAAGCTCTCTAGTCTTCATTATTGGATCTAGAAATACAATTTTGTGTCATATCTCCTTTCTCTACAAACAAAACTAAGCACCATGAACTCCATCTTTTCAGACTCTCACATTCCTTTAGCAAGATCTGTGTCATCTGAGCACAACTAACTTAAGGAATCTTTATTCCTCATGCCAACAATTATGGCAGACTTGATAGAATTATTTATTTTATTAAAGTTAGATCGTAGAAGACCAGTGTTTTAAAACACACATATTCTGATAACATTGAAGAGGAGCTCAAAGCAGAGGGAGGTGCAAACTGCCAGGGCTCACTACCAACTGCCCATTACTGAGGCCTCCTGACACCATTGCAAGAAACCAAAGTTGAAAGAATAACTTCTGGGTGAATTCTGACTTCTCATTTGGGGAAATGTTTCTATTTAAGTCTTTCATGGTTTCAAGACATTCTTCCATGGTTTTAAGCTGATCCTTCCTCAGGCAGAACTATTACTTAGGTTTGATCTACTTTCACAGGTTTTCTTCTTGGGAGACTGCATGTGTCTTATACCTAGATCCCTTTTGAATCTATATACTTTTACCAGGTATCTCAGATGACCAAAACCATGTGAATGGTCTCAAATCTCTGGCGAATAGGATATATTTTATTGTTGCATGTATGTGAGAAACATAGTGTGGAAATGAGAGATCCAAGTGAGGGAAGGTGGGGAAGAGAGTCCAGAAGACTATTATTCAAGCAGGGTATATTAAAAAAAAAGGTTTGTTTATTTATGTATTTATTTATATTCCCCCAGTGCTCAGCTCAGCTCCAGCTTTTGGTGGTGGTGGCAGGGTGGGGGGTGGAGTGTTGAACCAGGAATTTGAAGCCTCAGACCTGAAAGCCTTTATGCACAACTATTAAACTATCTTAAGTGAGATATTTTTAGTAAATGGGGAGGGGAGAGGAACAAGTAAACAAACAACAATTGTTGGGCTAGCATCACCGGAGAGGGAAGAGACCAGGAACTCATGGCTGAGTGGGAACGAAATGCAATGCCTTTATTGATCAGAGACAATGCCTTTATATCTTTTGAAATGGAAGTGGCAGGTCGGAAAAGGAAATGGCTAGGAGAGGGGGTGGAGAAAAGAAAAGAGCTCGAAGGTAAAAAGCTTCCACAGCAGCTGTTGCGAAGGTTCTTATTTTTTAAATTTTTAAAAAAATTTTTTATTTAAGAAAGGATTAATGAACAAAAACATAAGGTAGGAGGGGTACAACTCCACACAATTCCCACCACCTAATCTCCATAACCCACCCCCTCCCATGATAGCTTTCCCATTCTCTAGCCCTCTGGGAGCAGGGACCCAGGGTCTTTGAGGGTTGCAGAAGGTAGAAGGTCTGGCTTCTGTAATTGCTTCCCCACTGAACATGGGCGTTGACTGGTCGGTCCATACTCCCAGTCTGCCTCTCTCTTTCCCTAGTAAGGTGTGTCTCTGGGGAAGCTGAGCTCCAGGACACATTGGTGGGGTCTTCAATCCAGGGATGCCTGGCCAACATCCTGGTGGCATCTGGAACCTGGTGATTGAAAAGATAGTTAACATATGAAGCCAAACAATTTGTTGAGCAATCACAGATCCCAGGCTTGGAATAGTGGAGAGGAAATGTTAGGGAGGTACTCACTGCAAACTCTAGTGTACTTCTGCTTTCAGGTATATATTTTGCAGTAGTTTATGGGTACGTGTGAACATGAGCTCTCTCTCACAGAAACTGGTGTATATCTAGGTTATGGGACTTTGTTAGAAACTGAACTACCTGAGATGAAATTAGAGTGTACTATGAAAGGAAAGGTCTCATCCGAGTAATGAAGCTGAAGGGTTGTCATTCCACACGTGAAGTCTCTGGACACAGTCTGAGGTGAAGCATGTTGAGGTGGCAATCGTTGCGTTGGTTAGGTTGTGATCGGCAGATGCAATATTAATTTGGTTTGGATTGGGAGATGCATACGGGAAAGTGCCTAAGACAGCAGGAACCTCACATCTCCACTATAGAGTTCCTACTTCCCCCAGTCCTGGAACCCTTGGATAGGGCCCACTTTCCCGTATGTTGCGAAGGTTTTAACCAATGGGATAAACCAATACCCTGCAGGCAGGGCGGGTCTCAGGCAAAACAATGTTTATGTAAATAGACCACAGCATCAAGCAATGCAGGGGACCTAATGTAATGACCAACAAACCATGATTTCCTCTGTCAAATGAGACTGTGCTTAGGGTTCATTGTCTGAAATTTGACTTAAAGCTTGGATATTACTTTTCAGCAATAAGTGACACAAAGATCAATTCTACCCCTGAGAATGATTGTCAGCAAATCAGGATATTACCTGACAATCTATAAATGACTACTTTTGCCTTTAAAAAGTGGCTACATGGTGTTTTCAGCAAAGGATTTAGATAGAATGTTTTAAATTCTCTGTTATTTATTCTTGTATTAACAGATACAAAAGTGACTTGCTTTTTTTTTTTTTTACACCTTCATTACTTAATTCATACAGATATAATAACTTCAGTAATCTGAAATACTACATCTATGGGACACTTACTTGAAAAAAAAATTCGATTCAGGCTGAAATAACACTTCAATTTAATGGATGGATGATTTCTAATAAATTATCTGGTCTTCTAAATGCTTAACTGACTGCTATTTCATTCTCTTGAATTCTTTTAACATTTACAATTCTTGTAACAATTAGATATTTGAAAGGTTATGACTCTGAAGCATTAAACAACTACTGTGTGCTATTTAGTCTAGCTGATCAGATCATATTTCTTGTATACATTTTTTTCTATTTTTATTAGTGATTTAATAGTGATTTACAAGACTATAAGATTACAGTGGTATATAGTTCCATACCACACCCACAGACAGAATATAGACATGAAAAAAAAAGTTCCAATTCACTTATTAGAGAAATGCAAATCAAAACCACAATGAGATACTGCCTCACATCTGTGAAAATGACCTACATCAACAAAACAGGAAATTACAAGTGTTGGAGAGAATGTGGGGGTGGGAAGAGACACAGCATAATGGTTATGCAAAAAGGCTCTCATCTCTGAGGTTTCCAGGTCCCAGGTTCAATCACCCCACTATAAACCAGAACTGAGCACTGCTCTGGACTCTCTCTCTCTCTCTCTCCTATTTTTCTTATTGAAATAAAAATACATAAATAAATACAATAAAATTTATTAGGAAAAAAGAAAATGTGGAGAGGGGGGGAAACTCTATTCACTATTAGTGGGAAAACAAATTGGTTCAGCCTCTTTGGACAAAAGCTGCTGTGGTTTCTCTCTCTTTTCCTTGCTTTTCTGTATTTAAAAAAGAAGGCATATACATCCTTGGTGTTAGGGATTATTTAAATAAGAATAGAACAGCTTTCTGATGGTACAATACCACTCCTAAAGGTATATCCCAAGGACATAAAAACAATGGGACAGCTGTATATGTCCATTGACAGATGAGTGGATAAAGAAGTACTGGGGCATATATTCAGTGGAATACTACTCTGGAATTTAAAAAAGCTGATGCTGTGTCCTATAAAATGATGATTATGCTTTGTAAAGTAAGTAAGGAAGTGAAAAACAGCTACCAGATAGTTTCACTCATATGCAACATATATAGAATTGAAACACATAAATTAAGAAAAAAAGTGCCCATTTTTGGATGGGTGTTGTTTTGCGTGGGCTATGTTGTTTTTGCCGGGCTTGCTTCACGGGCGGGTAACAGACGACCAAGGACCCATGGTTGAGCTGTAGGCAGTATCTCTTTATTCATGCAGGATGCAGCACAATCTAAGATGAGCTAAGCTAAACTCAAGTACCCTAAAACTCACAATGCTGTCTTTATATATACTTGCCAAGTAGGGTGGAAACAGGATGTGACATAGAGAGGGTGGAGAGAAAAGTGACTGGTGACAATCAGAGTGTGACAAGGAGGGGGCAGAGCAGGCAAGAATCCTATCACTGAACCATCAATGCCCTGGAGTGCTTTATGTAAATGTAAATGTGATTTATGTAAATAGACCAAAGCTTTGAATGGGATTAAATCTATCCCTATATAGGCATATGGTTAAGCAGAAGCCGGGGGAGCTGGCATACTATCCAACAGATGGGGTCATTTGCTTTTTGGGTGCTAAGTTTGCTGAGCTCTTTATATATTTTGGTGATTAGTTTCTTGTCTGATGTATGGCATGTGAAGATCTTCTCCCATTCTGTGAGGGGTCTCTGTTTGTTTAATAGTTTCTTTGGATGCGCAGAAGCTTTTCAATTTGATGTAGTCCCATTGGTTTGTTTCTGCTTCAGTCTTCCTTGCAACTGGGTTGATTCATCAAAGATGTCCTTGAGGTGTAGGTGGGGAAACTATTTTACCAATGTGTTCCTCTAAGTATGGGAGAAGACCCCCATCCAAAAATGGGCAGAGGATATGAACAAAACATTGACTACAGAGGAGATCCAAAAGGCTAACAAACATATGAAAAACTACTCTAGGTCACTGATTGTCAGAGAAATGCAAATTAAGACAACACTAAGATACCACCTCACTCCTGTAAGAATGGCATACATCAAAAAGGACAGCAGCAACAAATGCTGGAGAGGTTGTGGGGAGAGAGGAACCCTCTTACATTGCTGGTGGGAATGTAAATTGGTCCAGCCTCTGTGGAGAGCAGTCTGGAAAACTCTCACAAGGCTAGATATGGACCTTCCATATGATCCAGTAATTCCTCTCCTGGGGTTATACCCCAAGGACTCCATAACACCCAATCAAAAGAGGTGTGTACTCCTATGTGCGTAGCAGCACAATTCATAATAGCTAAAACCTGGAAGCAACCCAGGTGCCCAACAACAGATGAGTGGCTGAGAAAGCTGTGGTATATATACACAATGGAATACTATGCAGCCATCAAGAACAATGAACCCACCTTCGCTGACCCATCTTGGACATAGCTAGAAGGAATTATGTTAAGTGAGCTAAGTCAGAAAGATAAAGATGGGTATGGGATGATCCCACTCATCAACAGAAGTTGAGTAAGAAGATCTGAAAGGGAAACTAAAAGCAGGACCTGACCAAATTGTAAGTAGGGCACCAAAGTAAAAGCCCTGTGGTGAAGGGTAGACATGCAGCTTCCTGGGACAGTGGGGGGTGGGAGTGGGTGGGAGGGATGGGTCACATTCTTTTGGTGGTGGGAATGGTGTTTATGCATACTCCTAGTAAAATGTAGTCATATAAATAAATCATTAGTTAATTAATACGAGAGGGGGGAAATTAATTGTATGTCTCGAAGTTTTTCAAAACACAAACTGAATCTTCTTAAAATATAGGCTGTGTAATTGATATGCAGTCTCTCTCAAAAGCCTAGACCAAGTAGATCAGAAGCAACCAATAGCACAGCTATATACAAGATACTGGGTACTGTACAGCAAACCCTAACAAAAGGACTTATCAAAACTAACCCAATTACCAAATAATGTGATTATAACATTAACTATCGATTGTCTTTTTGAACCCTAAGACAGCAGGAACCTCACATCTCCACTATAGTGCCTCTACTTCCCCCAGTCCTGGAACCCTTGGATAGGGCCCACTTTCCCGTATTCCTCTCCCAATACATATCAAATAATATTGCATCTGCCGATCACAACCTAACCAACACAACGATTACCACCTCAACATGCTTCACTTCAGACTGTGTCCAGAGACTTCACGTGTGGAATGACAACCCTTCAGCTTCATTACTCGGGTGAGACCTTTCCTTTCATAGTATATTCTAATTACATCTCAGGTGGTTCACTTTCTAACAAAGTCCCAAAACCTAGATATACACTGGTTTCTGTGAGAGAGAGCATATCTTCACACGTATCCGTAAACTACTGCAAAATATATACCTGAAAGCAGAAGCACACTAGAGTTTGCAGTGAGTACCCCCCTAACACTTCCTCTCCACTATTCCAAGCTTTGGGTCCATGACTGCTCAACAATTTGTTTGGCTTCGTATGTTAACTCTCTTTTCAGTCACCAGGTTCCAGATGTCATCAGATGCCGGCCAGGCTTCCCTAGACTGAAGACCCCACCAAGGTGTCCTGGAGCTCAGCTTCCCCAGAGACACACCCTACTAGGGAAAGAGAGAGGCAGACTGGGAGTATGGACCAACCAGTCAATGCCCATGTTCAGTGGGGAAGCAATTACAGAAGCCAGACCTTCTACCTTCTGCAACCCACAATGACCCTGGGTCCATGCTCCCAGAGGGATAGAGAGTGGGAAAGCTATCAGGGGAGGGGGTGGGATATGGAGATTGGGTGGTGGGAATTGTGTGGAATTGTACCCCTCCTACCCTATGGTTTTGTTAATTAATCCTTTTTAAATAGAAAAAAAAAAGTGACCAAATTGCTATTGCTTCTAAGACTACAATGGCTATCACTGGGGTAGGGGTATCACAGAACTTTGGTGAAATTGTTTTTACTGTGATATGAAGAACAGGTTTTACATTTCTTTATTTTTCTTCTTTTTTAATTTTTTATTTATAAAAAGGAAACAATGACTAAACCATAGGATAAGAGGGGTACAACTTCACACAATTCCCACCACCAGAACCCTGGCTCCCCTCCCCTGATAGCTTTCCTATTCTTTAACCCTCTGGGAGTATGGGCCCAAGGTCACTGTGGGATGCAGAAGGTGGAAGGTCTGGCTTCTGTAATGGCTTCCCCACTGAACATGGGTGAAGACAGGTCAATCCATACTCCCAGCCTGTCTCTCTCTTTCCCTAGTGGTGAAGGGCTCTGGGGAAGCAGAGCTCCAGGACATATTGGTGGGGTTGTCTGTCCAGAGAAGTCTGGTCGGCATCATGCTAGCATCTGGAACCTGGTGGCTGAAAAGAGAGTTAACATACAAAGCCAAACAAATTGTTGATTAGTCAGGAACCTAAAGGCTGGAATAGTGCAGATGAAGAGTTGGGGGGGGGTCCTCATTTTGTAGATAGCTAGTAGGCATATTTTAGTTATATTCCAAAGGGCTTGTGGTTATACTAGCTTTTGTTGTTGTTATTGTTTGTTTTTTGCCTGAGCCTGAAATCTGATATGCTGGTGAATCCTAGTTATTTATTGTCTGGGGACATGATGTCATGATTGGAAGAAGACCAGAAAACTGGATCAGGAAAGAGAGTAGCTCCCAAATATGGGAAAGGTGTATAAATATTGTTGATTATAAACCACATCGATTTGATGTGATCTGGGGCCCGTATTCAGCTTAGGAGCCTATGTGACCTCTGCATCCATGTAGATCTGAGCTCACATTCTGTGGTCCTAAGTAGGAACATTTCAAGTGGCCCCAATATCAGGACCCATCTTTCTCAGGTGGTAGATAGAGTATGTTGTTCAGCCTCCCTTCGGAGAATGGAACATTCTATACCATTGTTGATCCAAGTTGAGCACAAGGTCCTATGAGGGCCCACAAAGGGGTCTCTTGTGTTGTTCCTGATAGAGATGAACGGTAACAATGGGGAGACAGATTTATTCAAGGTCTAGGTCTATCATGGGAATCTCAGGACTCCCCGAATAGAGCCCCAGCTGATGGGGTGGCCTGATAGTGACTAAAGAGTTATAACTAAAGTATGCCAGTCTCTTGCCCTTATTCAGCTTTTGCAGTCCTTGCTTTGATGAGGTCAGCTTTGGAGTGAGTGAGAGAACTGTAATAGGAAGTAGGTGAGGAGGGTATCTAAGTCTACGTAGATACTATTTCATAATGAACTTGATACTGACTCACTGTAGACTATTATGTATTTTCTCTTTCAGGTATATATTTTGTCCTAATTTATGGATACATGTGAACATATGCTCTATCTTATGGGACCTGGTCTATATCTAGGTTTTGGGATTTTGCTAGGAAGTGAACCTCCTGGAATGGAATTTGAAAATACTATGAAAGGAAAGGTCTCACCTGTGTAATGAGGGTGAAGGGTTGACATTCCATGCCTGAAGTCTCTGGACAGAGTTTGAAGTGAAGCATGCTGAAGAAGAAAGCACAAGGACCGGCATAAGGATCCCGGTTCGAACCCCAGCTCCCCACCTGCAGGGGAGTCGCTTCACAGGCGGTGAAGCAGGTCTGCAGGTGTCTATCTTTCTCTCCTCCTCTCTGTCTTCCCCTCCTCTCTCCATTTCTCTCTGTCCTATCCAACAATGACAACAACAATAATAACTACAACAATAAAAAAAAAAAAAAAGATGTACTCCTTGCATTGATTAGGTTGGGATGGGCGGATGGAATATCATTTGGTATGAATTGAGAGAAGCATGCAAGAAAGTGAGCCCCACATCGAAGGTTCCAGCACTGGGGGAAATATATGCTCTAAAAAGGATGCAGGAGGTTCCTGCTGTCTTAGGGTTTAAGAAGACAATAGATAGTTGTTGCTATAGTCACATTATTTGGCAAACGGGTTAACTTGGAAATATCCCTTTGTTAAGATTTGCTGTATCATACACAATATCACCATAATTTATGTTCTTTGACATTATTTGTATATAGCCACCAGGTTCCAGATGATGCCAACAAGACTTCCCTGGGCAGATGACCCCATCAATGTGTCCAGGAGCTCCACTTCCCCAGAATTCTACCACATTAAGGAAAGAGAGAGATAGGCTGAGAGTATCGTTTGACTTGTCAATGCCCATGTTCAGTGGGGAAACAATTAGAGAAGCCAGACCTTACACCTTCTGCACCCCGTAATGGCCCTGGGTCTATACTCCCAGAGGGTTAAAGAATAGGAAAGCTAATGGGGACAGGATGGGATATGGAGTTCTGGTGGTGGGACTTGTACCCCTCTTATATTTTGGTCTTGTCAGTGTTTCCATTTTATAAATAACAATAATAATAACAACATTAATAATAGAAGGCATAGACAAAGCCAGTGGGATAGTTCACTTTAATAATGCACTGCTTTGCAATATGTGAAGCCCATGTTTGAGCATGGCTTCAACTGCATTGCAGATAGTTTTGCTACTGTGGCTTCTCCCTCTCCTTCTTCCTTTCTGTATTTAAAAAAAAAAGAAGGCATATACATCCTTGCTATTTGGTGAATTAAGCACTCAGGACAAGCTTGTTGAATTAATATGAAATCTCAACATCATAATTTAACCTGGATCTATAGCCTTAATGACTATAGATGCCATACCACTATATTCCTAATAGACACTGTGGCTTCTTTTCCAACTGTCGGATAAGAATACATTACTGCCTTTTTATAAATATTTCCCAACTTCTTCTTCTAGTTTCTGACTTCCATGCTTCCTTCAGGTTTTTTTTTTTATGTCAGTTCTTCTGTCTATCCTTCAATTCCTTAAGCTCTCTCAGTTTGAAATCTTAAATCTTTAGGATAATCTCACCACACCACAAATAGTATGTTATAATTGTAACTAAGCAGAGCGATTCTATTAGTCTCAATTCCTACTCCCCATCCAGGAGAGGTCTTGCTTTTCTAGAGTGTTGTTTTTAATTTTTTTATTGGTTATTTAATAATGATTAACAAGATTGTAAGATAACAGGAGTACAATTCCAAACAGTTACCAACATCAGAGTTCTGTGTCCCATCCCTTTTATTGGGAGCTTCCTTATTTTTTAATCCCTCTCTGGAGGTATGGATCAAAATTCTTTATACGGTGCAGAAAATGGAAGGTTGGACCAATGTAACTGCTTCTCTGCTAAACATTGATGTTAGCAGGTTGATCATACCCCCAGCCTGTATCTATCTTTACTTAGTGGGATAGGGCTCTGGAGAAGTGCTATTCCAGGACATATTGGAGAGGTCTCTGTCCAGGGAGGTCAGGATGGCATCAAGTCTGCGACTTGGTGGCTGAAATGATTTAAAGGCAGTATGATTTAAAGTAATTTTTAAATTTTTAAATTTTAAATTTAAAGTAAAGTCAATCAGGCACCCAAAGTCAAGAATAAAGAAGTGCAACAAGGGGTCTTTGTGTGGAAAGAAGCTGAGGAGTCCTTTTTAGGTATGTTCCATGTGACCCATGACTTATATAATTTTTGCCTAAGCCTATTAACTTAGCATGCTGGTGGACTAAAAATATTATCTAGGAAGATGGCATCAGAGTTGAGAATAGGACTAGAGAACTGTATTAGGGCAGAGAGTAGCTCCCAGATAAGAGAAGGGTATATAAATGGTATTAACTACTAGCCTTAGCAATCTGATCTAGGGCCCATGTCTATTCATATTTAACACAAGAGCCTGTGTAACCTCTGAGTCCCTGTCAGTTTAGGCTCACAGACCATGGTCCTAACTAGGAACATTCTAGGCTGCATTCATTTCAGGACCAGTCTTCCTTTAGTGGCATAGTAGGCTAACCTAGCCTCCCTTCAGAATGTGGGGCAGTCCCTACCATTGCTACTCCACAGTGAGGGCAAGGTCCTAGAGAGGCCCAAAAGAGGGTTTATGATAACGTTCCTGATGAAAGTGACCAGTGATGGTGAAGAGAAGGATCTATTATAGGTCTGGGTCCATTATATCAATGTGTGAATCCAAGGATTCCCGACTAAGGTGCCAGATGATGTAATGGCTTGGAATTGGAGACTGTGTCAGTTTCTTACTCTTATCCAGTTTTTCTAGTCCTTACTTTATCTGAAGAGATTAGACTTAAAGTGATAGAGGGAAGTGAAGTCAGGGATTGGGGAAGAGGGTTTCTAGGCCTAAGTAGTAAATATTTGATTAGGTACTTTAGGGTGTCTTCTTCAGCTCTTTCTACTTGCTTGCCAAATTTATTGAGTCAAAGTCTATTTACAGCAGATTACTGAGTACTTTTACTTTGAGGTACATATTTTCCCCTAATTTATGGATACATTTGCATATGCACCTTGACCCTTAGACCCCTTTTTATATGTAGATATCTGTTACTTTGTTAAGGAATGCACCATTTGAAGTGGAAAGAGGAATCCCATGAGTTAGGAAAAAACTCACCAGATGATGGGAGTGAGGGTTGACATCTCAGGCTTGGCATCTCTGGATACAGTCCAAAGTAAAACAAAACATGGAGGCACTGGTTACATTGGTTTAGTAGTGGTCAGCAGAGGCAATATCACAGGGGAATAGATCAAGAGAAGAAGCATGAAAAAATATGAGCAAAGTCACAGGGGTTCCAGAACTAGGAGAAATATTGATTTTAAAGAGAATAAGGAAGGTTCCTTGCTGTGTTAGAGTTTAAGACAGCAACAGATAGGGGCCAGGTGGTGGTGCACCTGGTTGAGTGCAAGTTCAACCCCCTGGTCCCCACCTATAGGGGGAAGCTTCACAAGTGGTAAAGCAGGGCTGCAGGCCTCTCTCTCTCTCTCCGTCTCTCTCTCTCTCCTTCCCCTCTCAATTTCTAGCTGTCTCTATCCAATAAATAAAGATAATAAGAAAAACATTAAAAAATTGTTTTAAAAAATATAGCAATAGGTGATTCTTATTATAACCAAGTTATTTGGGAGCTTGGTTTACTTAAAAAAAATCTCAGGGTTAGGATTTACTGTACCTCATGAGACCTCACCATGATTTACATCATCTAATGCTATTTACAAGTAACTATATAATAACTATATGTTAGTTACTGACAGAACTAATTGTTTCTGTTCTATACACAATGGAATACTACTCAGCTATTAAAATTTTTGAATTCACCTTCTTAACCTCATCTTGGATGGAGCTTAAAGATATCATGTTAAGTGAGATAAGTCAGAAAGAGAAGAATGAATATGGGATGATCCTATTAATAGAGTAGTTAAAAAATAAGAACAGAAGGGAAAGCACAAAGCAGAACATTTCTCAGTAATTGTTAACTAAACATGCAAAAATTTTATACAGTAAGCAAAATATAAGGATGTAGAGAATATCTTACTAGGTAGCACGCCTGAATTGCCGTGTGCACAACCTAGACTTGAGCCCCAGCACTACCTCGGAGATGGTATGACACTGGGGGAAGATTTGCTTCTGTAATACCTCTCCTCTTTGTCTCTCTTGGCCTATAATAAGTCCCAGTTCTATATGTTCACAGAAATACCAGTATATACACATGTATTATATTTAAATAGAATGTCCTTCACTTAAATGTAATTATGATTGTGAACTTCCATAAAGCAATTATATTCTTCATAAATAGACTTTAAATAGAAAGAAATAATATGGTCAATGGAAATGACCTGTAATATAGATTAATATTAGACATGATTTATGATTCTCTTATAATTAATACTTTGAAAAGGTAGATTGGCATGATTTATAATATTGGTATTCACAAAGACTGGATATAACAGAAATAAGGTCAATATAACCACAAGAAATTTGTTCATGCTTCACTATAAATATAAAATAGCTTTATGCTTTAGCTGCGAAGTTTGGTTACCATAGTCAAACTTGATATTAACAAGTGGAATTTTTTATGTTTATTTAACCAGAGTCTCTTAGAATTTGATGAGCCTATCCATTGATAGAGGTAGAAACTAATACATGATACCCAATTTATTTGTGGGAAGAAGAGTGATTTCCAGAAGAGTCACATAGGAGATGAAGTTCCAAGTGGATATCTTTTTTTTTTAAAGATTTTATTTATTTATGAGAAATATAGGAGGAGAGAGAAATAACCAGACATCATTCTGGCACATGTGCTGCCAGAAATCGAACTCAGGACCTCATGCTTGAGGGTCCAAAGCTTTATCACTACACCACCTCCTGGACCAGCCAAGTGGATATCTTATTCCAGAGAATCTTTCATTTCATTTTCATGTCCAATTTCATCAAGAACCTCTCCATGTGAACTATGAAATATCATAAGGCTGCTTTACTGGGTGCCCATTCAGCATTCTGTTCTCTGTCTGCCACTTGAATACTTTCAACTTTTCCAAACCTCAATTTCTTTCTACATATACCCTGCCAGGTACATCGCTCCATTTACTTTGAATAGTCATGAGCAGATTGCTTTTTCGTTCATTATTCTTTTAAGAGACTAGAAAAAGGGACTTAGACCAGTGTTCTTCATATAGTATCACTTCAAGGGCAAATGTTCACCATATCTCATACATCTGCCCTTCAACCCCTAGGTTTCCCTGGTCTAGGCCAGATTTCTTATTTTAGGCATCTGCTCTTCATTCCCTTAATATAACTGCTCTGTGTTATAGTCTGGGTGAATTAGATTCCTCCCTTATCAGCCAGGGAGAGTGCATTATATTTGTCTTTCCATAAGAGTCTATGCTGTCGGTATTTCATTGTTTTGTGTTCACTGAATACCGGATCATTATTATTATCATCATTGCGACTGATGACAATAATAAAACAATCTCTCAGGCTTTTTAGGATGCTGTCTATTCTCCTCAGCCTTTCTGGCTGTTTCTGTCTTTTTTTTTTTTTTTTTTTTTCTCTCAGCCTGATCTAAAACAGATCCCTAAGCTGTCTCTTAGCTGATATTATCTTTCCTAACTCGTTTGATTTCACTCATTTTTTCACTCCAGATTTTAAGTGATGAACAAGTTCTGTACAGACTCTACTCAGAACTGATTTCGTTTAGATTCAGTGGCAGTCTTCAGGATCATGGAGAGGCTGCTAAGTTAAATGCCACAATCATCTCAGCTCCTACAGAGTATTCATTTCATTGTCAGCTGGTGGGAACAGGCAATTGCTGTGGTGTAGGGCTGATTCCCTTCAGTAATGAAGCAAGCCACTGGGACATTTTCATTTCTGAATTCCAAGTGAGTACATATTGTCATTTTAGATGCTATTCCAAGAGCAATTATTTGCTGGAGTGCATCTGGTACCAAATTTATTTACAGCATTCTATTTTTTTTTTTAAATTAGGGAATGTGGGAAGAAGCTGTGGTTATTGATTTTAGATATGTAGAGCTCAGCTAGTGAGACAGCACCAAGTTATATTCTCCAAGGGAAAAATGTTCAATTTCTCATCATATCTGATATTGAAGACAGCATTAGAACGAATAATTGAAAATAGATAATGGACAATCAGCCTGAGGGTTTATTTGATAGTCAAGAGACATCAGAGTCCCAGAGAGTCAAAATCAAGTAGTAAAAGGGCTTAATACTATTCTGCAATAGCTAGGAGAAGTTGTGCAATGTTTTCACTTTGATAATGAAACATCTGCTATCCTGATCTAAATGAATTAGTGAGTTATATTTTCTTTTTCTTTTTCAAAATATTTTTTATCTTTATTTATTGGATAGAGACATTCAGAAATAGAGAGACAAGGGGGAAAATAGAGATACAGAGAGACACCTATAGCACTGCTTCACCACTCATAAAGCTTTCCCCTGCAGTGGGGACCTGGGGTTCAAACCTGGGTCCTTGTGCACTGTAACATGTGTGCTCAACCAGGTGTGCCACCACCCAGCTCCAGTTCTATTTTCTTTGTTAGGAAAGGAAAATTGAATATATGTGGTTCATGATATTGTCCCTATAAAACAATATCGTAATACAATATGAAAAAGAATTTAGTATAATTGAAAACAAGTAATGGCAGATATAAAAGACTACTACAAATTAAATTTTCAAAAGCTCAGAGTAGTTATTGTGAACATTCAGTACATAAAAATATAGTAACATTTTCAAGTTCAGAATAACATGTGAGGCAGGGATTTTACAAGCTGACCTTCAGTTTTCAAATCTAAATACCCTATGACTATTTAAACATGTAGAAATTCAGGAAATATGGCACTTACAAGTTTTTTTGTTTTCCACTCACAAGTTCTTTCTGAGGCCTAGACTGCTAGTGGACAACCTTTATCCACTGAAGAGACAATTTTAGCAAAAGAAACTCAAGTAACTATTGTTACATCTCTCTTTTCTAAACTGACTAAAATAAAAAGTGAGAATTAAGGTGAAAATCTAAATCCACAAATGGTCTGAGTAAATAGAACATGACTAAAGTGTGAGTGAAAAGAGTAAAGTTAATAAGTGTGTAAAAGTTTTAAGGGAACTGTAGTATTTGTAAGTATGCTTCACATTTGAATGAATGAAAAAATTACTCTATATTTTTGGCAGAAGAATAAGCATAAATATGGTATTAGTTATAGCCAATGCAATGTAAACCTCAGAATAATGAAAACAAAAAATTAGATAAATTGAATCTAATATTTTTATGCAAAGATAATGAAGTTCAAATGACTGTTATGAAAAAAAAAATCCAGAAGTAGAAGGGGTAATGGCATATGATAAGGCTAACATAAATGGATATGAAACATGTCTAACAGTGAAAGGAAACACAATAAAAAAATACCATTGTAGACTTATTTTTATAATTTGTACATTTTACATCACTGGAAAAAAGACAAACTTTTCAACAAATTGTGTTGAGCTCACTGTAGAGATATTGAAAAAGGATATAATTATATTACTACATCAAACTATTCATAAGACTAAACTGATCAGATATTTAAATATGAAATAAGAATAAAAAAACTAAAAAATACATATACTAGAAAAAAGTGAATTCCATTCAGGTCCTGGAATATGATGGCGGAGGAGGATCTAGGTGGGGGTTAGAGTGTTATGTAGAAAACTTAGAAATGTTACACATGGACCAACTACAGTATTTTACTGTTGACTGTAAACCATTAATCCCCCGATAAAGAGAAAAAAAAAAGGAAAGGAATGTGTATGAAGGTAATCACATTTATTTCAAAGTTCTCCAAAATTTTAGGTGCGAAAAAAATACAGGTATAGCTAATTAACCTCTTGAGCAAGTATTTATTTGATTGTAGGTGTAATTAGTGAAACAGAAACAAAAAAGAAAATATGGCATTCACAAAATTTTTTGTAAGTTTAATCACAATTTGGCTTAGTTTTCAAACCATACCGCAATAAAATTGAAAAGTATCAGCAAACTTGCTTGCCTTGACTGTCATATAATCTAATTTTATTGATAAAGAAAAAGATATTGTCATTAAAATCTCTGGTTTTTCATTAATTTTGTGTTTCAAATAAAATTTTAAATTCACCTCCCAAAGTGAATTCCTCTACAAACTGGAAATGGTAAGAAAATTTCTAATTTTAACTAAAACTTATTGTTGCTGCAAAATGGTTGATGGATTGGCCTTCAGAAAATCAGATAAAGAAAAATGAGTATCCCCAGTCTTTAATTATATGTATGGCTTTAATAAGTTGTTAAATGGAGAGTGAATTAAGGATAAGTCAGATTTTGCCAGCTATGTTTTCAATTGAATCAAGTTTTTAAAATTACTTTTATTCTTTAATTCAAAATGTTTATCTTCCCCCCAATTTGTCGAAAGTTCATTTGTCAGAACTGTCTTTCTTATAGCTGTAAGACTAATGTAGTATACAAAGTATCACAGTCACTGTCATGCATATTAATAATGAACTTGTTAGTGTCTTCAACTGGACTATATTCTTTTTTTTTTTTTTTTTTTTAACCAGAGCACTGGTCAGCTCTGGTTTATAATTGTGTGGGGGATTGAACCTGGGCTTTGGAGCCTCAGGCATGAGAGTCTCTTTTTCATAACCATTATGCTTTTTACCCTCCACTCTTTTTTTTTTTTTTTTTCTCTCTCTCTGCCTCCAGTTGCCAGGGTTATTGCTGAGGCTTGGTGCTTGCTCTATGAATCGGCTGCTCCTGGGGGCCATCTTTTTTCCCATTGTTGTTGTTGTTATTGCTAGATAGGACAGAAAGAAACTGAGAGAGGAGGGGAAAATAGAGGAGGAGGGGAGAGAAAGATGGACACCTGCAGACCTGCTTCAATGCTTGTGAAGCGACCCTCCTGCAGATAGAGAGCCAAAGACCCCAACCTGGATCCTCATGCTAGTCCTTGCATTTGGACACCTTGTGTGCTTATCCCAGGGTGCTACTGCATAAACAAAAAATTTAAAAAAAGAAAAGAAAAGAAAAAGCACAGATGAATTTAACAAAAAATTGGTTTAGAGGAGAAAGGAAAATTAGCTTCTTTCCTATTATGGTTAACTTTCCACTTCCTGATTTGATCTTAAATTTAAGTAAAAAGACTGGAATTAATAATTTTCCAAAGTCTCATTAATCTTAATATTTTACAATTCTAGCATGTTGCAGCTATATAAATAAAATTAAAAGAGGATGGGCAGGTGCGTGCATGTTACCCTGTGAGGACTGGACCACCATATGGGAGTGTCTGCAGGGTGGAAGTTTCCCAAGCAACGGAATGGTGTTGTAATGCCTCTTTGTCCGTCTGCCTCTCAACTTTTAGAGGAAGGAGATAATGTGATCTCTTGGAACAGTAGAGTTGTGCAGGCACTGAACCCAGGAAATAAGCCTGAGGGCAAATAAAATGCAAAATAGGGGGTAGATAGCATAATGGTTATGTAAACAGCCTCTCATGCCTGAGGTTCCAAAGTCCTGGGTTCAATCCCCCCCGCACCACCGTGAACTAGAGCTGAGCAGTGCTATGGTAAAAAAAAAAAAAAAAAAAAAAAAAAAAAAAGAATAAAAAATATAGTTAATGTGCCTAGAACAAATCTTGGCCTCATTTTATTTCCTTCTGAAAATATGATCATTTTGCTTAACCATAAAATATAAAACCTACTCTTTCTATTCTTTGCCCTTAAAAGATATGAATAGCCTGTATTTCTAACTCATCTCTACAGTATGATGATCATGCCATGCTACTGTCAGTTATTCAGGTCTCTTGCATGAGAATTTTAGCTTTCTCAACTATCAACATCCAAAAACAGGCAATGGCTTATTAAGATCCCTGGGTTTCTAGGGTCACTAGAAACTAGTTAACGCATTTAACTCAGCTTTAACTTTGAGGAATGTGGTAGAAACTGAAAATATAGAGTAGTAGAAAGTATGTCCCATGTCCTAAGTCTCTCTCTCTCCCCCCCTCTATATATATGTATTGGTTTATGACAAGATACTCTAAGATGTAGAGGTAGAAAAGAAGCAATGTTACTATCAGAGTTTTTTTTTTTTTGTTGATGACAAAAGAGTTTTGTGAATGAAAAAGCAAACAAATTAATAATTTTTCCAATTTAATATACACTTTATAGCTATTTGTAATAAAGCTGTTCCAGAAATTGTTTGAGGTTGTATGAAATAAATTATGTACTTTTTTACAAAGGGGAAAAAAAGCATGGGGTATGTGAGACTGAAGATAATTATCTGTAGGACTTTGTATTGAAGTTTATACATTCATTTTAGGCATAATACTGTAGAAGTTAAAAAAGAGAAATTAATTGAGTTATGTAATTCTCATTGTTAATTAAAAAGCAAGTTAATTAAAAAAATTTACATATTTTTACATTTTCTACTTCAAACATCTTTGGGGAGTTTGCTTATCTGAAAGATTCTTATATAGAAACATGGAAAGAAACATTTAATAGTGAATCAGAACTAGTGAGCTCTGTTGTCAGTAATGTCAGAGATAACAGTGACTTAAACACTTCCAAATATTGACTTATGGAATGTGAAGTCTAAAAGATATGTGATAGTCTAGTAGGAACACTTCTATAAAGTTATACATGGTTTATCATGCTTGATTCTTCCAAAAAAAAAAAAAAACCCTGAAGTATATGGCAGCAACTATGATGAAGAGCTTGATTTAATAATATGTATCTGGAAGATTTTTATATGATTAATGATGCACAAAATTCTAAGAAAGCCTAAACTCAGTGGTTTCCCTATGCCTGACTGACACTAAATGTGATGGCATAACTCTGAAATGAAATAAGTCCAAGTGTAGGAAAAAGTATTCTAATAATTACATTTGATATGGGGCCTCCAACTGATGCTGATCAGTGACTTTAAGCACTTTCTCATATATCTGCTAGTCATATGGTCTTCTTTCTTCAAAGATATATCTTCTTTGGTAAAGATTCTACCCCTTTGTAATGGGGTTGCTTGTTTTTGCATTGCAGAGTTTTATGAGCTCATTGTACGTTTTCCTTATTAGCCTTTTGTCTGATGTATGGCATGTAAAGATCTTAAATGAGATAAATCATAAGGTGAAGGGCAAGTACCTTACTATCTCACTCAGAAGTGGAAATAAGAAAAGAAAGGAGATTATGAAATCTTTTGAGTGACAGTTCTCTGAGCCCCTGGGTTACCTTGATGCAGTGAGTCATTTTGTATTCTGAATGTACTGGTATTTTATTGGACAGTTCTGTCTACATCACTGTTAAAGTGGTACATTTAATCAAACACATTGCAAATAGTTAAGTACATGTTTTTTACACAGGACTGGTATATAAGTAATTGACTAGATAGGTCTCCCTTGAAGATGCCAGTAGCTCCAAGAACAATAATTAGTTTTTCCTTTTTTGATTTGTGATTAATAGTATGTTATAAAACTGCAAGATTATAGTGTATAGTTCCATACCATACTCATCATCAATGTTCTGTATCTTAACCACCTCTCAAACATAAACACCATAGTTCCATAGTTCTCACAAGTCTTAGAAATTGTTTTCTTGCATCTATTTCCCCCCAAGTTCATGTGTATCAGATATCTATTTTTTACAAATTTTTAAAAATTTTTCTTTATTGGGGGATTAATGGTTTACAGTTTACAGTAAAATACAATAGTTTGTACATGCATAATATTTCCCATTTTTCCACATAACAATACAACCCATACTACGTCCCCATCTCCCTACAGATACCTTGATTCCACATTTGAGAGCTACTCTCTTCCCTGATCCAGCTTTCTGGTCCTTCTTCCAGCCATGACATCATCTCCCCAGACAATAAATAACTAGGATCCACCTGCATATCAGACTTCAGGCTCAGGCAAAAAATTAAAAACAACAGCAACAACAACAAAATACTAGTATAGCCACAGGCCCTTTGGAATATAACTTAAACATGCTTACTAGCTATCTACTAAATGGAGGACCCCCAACTCTTCATCTGCACTATTCCACCCTTTAGGTCCATGATTGGACAACAATTTGTTTGGCTTTGTATGTTAACACTCTTTTTAGCCACCAGGTTCCAGATGCTACCATGATGCTGACCAGACTTCCCTGGATAGACAACCCCACCAATGTGCCCTGGAACTCTGCTTACCCAGAGCCCCACCCTACTAGGGAAAGAGAAAGACAGGTTGGGAGTATGGATCTACGTGTCGACGCCCATGTTCAGCAGCGAAGCAATTACAGAAGCCAGACCTTCAACCTTCTGCATCCCACAATGACCTTGGATCCATACTCCCAGAGGGTTAAAGAATAGGAAAGCTATCAGGGGATGGGATACAGAGTTCTGGTGGTGGGAATTGTGTGAAGTTGTACCCCTTTTATCCTATGTTTTAGTCAATGTTTCCTTTTTATAAATAAAAAAATGACAATAAAATAAAATAAAAAATAAACAAGTGGAAGAAAGTAAAGAAAAAAAAAAGAGTTAAACCATTCAAGTCCCTGGTCCCCACCTGCATGGGGAAAGCTTCATGAGTGGTGAAGCAGGGCTGCAAGTCTGTCTTTGTCTCTCTCTCTCTCTCTACCTCTCCTTCCCCTCTTGATTTCTGGCTGTCTCTATCCAACAAATAAATAAAAATAGTAAAAAAAAAATTATAAAAGAGTGAAACCATTTGATAGCATCTTATAGTCTTCCACCTCCTAACTTCATTAAACGTAATCATGTCCAATTCCATCCATTTTGTCCAAAAAGACACACTATCATATTTTTTTTATTACAGAGTAGTATTCCATGGATATATCCCATAATTTATTTATTTCTTTAGTCAGTCACTTCTTGATGGGCATTTAGACTGCTTCTAATTTTAGGCTATTGTGAGTAATGCATATATGAATACAGAGGTGCATATGTCCCTTCAAATTAGTGTTTGAGTGTTCTTTGAGTCAATGCCTAAGAGTGATATTACTGTATCATGAGATGATTCCATTTTTATCTGTTAAAGGAGTCTCCATACAATCTTCTAAAGGGGTTGCACCAGGAGATGATTTAAAAAAAAATTTATTCCTTTTTGTTGCTTTTGTTGTTCTCTTGTTGCAGTTATTGTTGTTGCTGTTGATGTCATCATTGTTGGATTGGAAAGAGAGAAATGGAGAGAGGAGGGGAAGACGGGTGTGTGTGTGTGTGTGTGTGTGTGTGTGTGTGTGTGTGTGTGTGTGTGAGAGAGAGAGAGACAGAGAGATAGAAAGACACCTGCAGGCCTGCTTCACCACTTGTGAAGCGACTCCCCTGCAGGTGGGGAGGCAGGGGCTCCAACCTGGGATCCTTATGTAGGTCCTTGCGCTTTGTGCCACGTGTGCTTAACCCAAGGTGCTACCGCCCAATTCCCGAGATGCCTTCATTTTTATTGTTCTTTAGTCAAAGGAGTCTTTAAGTACAATGCAAACTCAGTTGCTTTCTTGAGAAACTCTGAGAAACTGAGGGCTGATGAATTATTTGAATTAAAACTTGGAGTGACTGATAAACTATTTTAATTTGTGCCAGTGCTGTATTTCCCCCCTCTTCACTTCTTATGATTTTAACATATGGGGCTGCTATAACTGAGCTCTAATCAGGTACAATACTTACCTGTTTTCTCCATCACAGTGATTGGATTCAGTGACTTAAATATTATCCATGTGTTAAGAATTTTAATAAGATGAAAACAACCAGGATAATGATTTCTAGCTTTGAGAAGTGATATTTAAGAAAAAATAAATAAATAATAAAAAATACAAAAAAGAAGTGATATTTTACATTGACCCAAGATATGTAAAGTTCATATGAAAATATCCTAAAGTTATAATAATATCTTTTTTGCAAAACTGAGTTAACTTCATCTTTCTCCACTATTTATACTCATAAATAGTTAAAAAAATGTGTAAGTATATAAAGAAGAAAATTTAAATTGTCAGTCTCTTCGCTGAAAAATAATCTGTGATAATTGCTATATATATTTCTGACTTATTTTTATTAGTGATTTAATAATGATTAACAAGATTGTGGGATAAGAGGGATACAATTCCCACCACCAGATTCCCTATACTTTATCCCTCTGGGAGTATGGACCAAAGATCTTTATGAGGTGCAGAAGGTGGGAGGTCTATCTTTTGTAATTGCTTCTCTGCTGGACATGGACATTGACAGGTCTATCCATACCACCAGCCTATTTCTATCTTTCCCAACAGGGGTAGGGCTCTGGGATGTGGGGTTCCAAGACTCACTGGTGAGATTGTCCTCCCAGGGAACTCAGCTTGGTGTTATGTTAGCATCTGCAACTTGGTGGCTGAAAAACATTGATACAAAGCATAACAAATTGTTTAATAATTAGGAGCCAAATGGTAAGGATGCTTAAATGCTGTGGTTATCCTTCCTCTCTCTCTCTCAATCTCTCTCTCTCTCTCTCCCTCCCTCTCTCTCTTTTATATCATTATCCATAAGTCTGTCTTTATCTCAAAAAAATAAGAAAGGAAAAGAAAGATATGAAAAAAAAAGAAGAAAGAAAAAGTAAAAGGAGATATTCTAAGTATGAATATTTCACAGGATTCTGAGTCTAGGTTAATGTGACAGAGACACAAAGGTAGGATCTTGAGAAAAGAAACCATTTCTTGAGAAGGCATGATAAAGAAATACAATGACTCTTTCTTAAATGATCAAGAACAACATTAAAAAACTGTTTTAAATTTTCCAGTCTACATTTGTGTTTCACTTTAAGAAATTTTATTGCTGGGCTGGTTATCAGTAGTTAAATATCTTGGTTACCGGCTTTATGGCCCACTCTCCCTGTCATTGTTGCTATATAAAGGTTTAGTAGGAGAAAGATCAGTGGCAGAGTCAGGTTATTTATGTAAAGAATCAGTAAATATGATGGTGTGGGGCCAGGAGGTGACGTACCCACTTGAGTTTACGTGTGACAATGTGCAAGGACCCAGGCTCGAGCCCCCAGTCCCCACCTGCAGGGGGAAAGCTTTGCATGTGGTGAAGCAGGACTGCAGGTGTCTCTATGTCTCTCTCCCTTTCTATCATCCCCCCCTTCTGTTGATTTCCGGCTGTCTCTATCCAATAAATAAATAAAGCCATGCCTTCTATATTTTGTACTATGATTTAACATATGGGGCTTTTTCGATCCTGGGGCGTTGCCTATTCATGTTAGCAAAATCCTAGAGATGGTAAATAATTTATTCATTAGTGTACTTCATACTTGCCAACCAACTAATCCAAAATCCACATTCCTAATGAGTTCCTTTATAGGATCTCTTTCTCTTAGTCACTATCAGCCTGCCCGGATCACACAAGGACCACTTTAGACAATGAGAGATCTGTCCTCCAGAGCCCATTGGAATTACTCAAAGTGACTGACTATATCACTTGCAATATGATGAAAAGATTTTAATATACACTTACCTTTTCATTATAAAACATGTACAAATAATACACATATTGCAAACTTTCTTTTCTCTCATTTTCTCCTTTCTCGAGAGCCATATAGAGTTGGCAAATAAAGTTTGGCATGAGTCTCCATGGAACTACTGCCTGTTCAATTCAAAGCACATAAGGCACAAAACCATTGTTCCTTTGTTTCGAAAATTCTGGGCTCTTTGTGACAGGTTCATTTAATATATGAAAAATGATGTTCAAAGTCTACATTTATATGTTTGTGGTTAAAAAAATGAGTTCTTTTACCATAAAGAAAGTAAGAAGATGCTTTTAGGGAAAACCAGAATATATTGAGAAACACTTGGAAGGTCTCAACAATGAGGACGTTTCCTTATAAGAATTCAGAAAAGTCTGAACTTCAACCGAAGATTTTTAGAGAAATTGCTTTTCTTTATGTTGACATAAAATTAAAAAACGTATACTTAGTGGGCTGGGCAGTGGCACAGCAGGTTAAGCTCACATGGCACAAAGCACAAGGACCAGCACAAGGACCAGTGTAAGGATCCCAGTTCCAGCCCCTGGCTCCCCACTTGCAGAGGGGTTGCTTGCAGGGGGTGAAGCAGGTCTGCAGGTGTCTATCTTTCTCTCCCCTCTCTGTCATCCCTTCCTCTCTCTACTTCTTTCTGTCCTATCCAACAACAATGACAGCAATAACAACAACAATAACACAAAGACAACAAAAGGGGGGGGGAAAGCCTCCAGGAGCAGTGGATTCACAATGCAGGCACCAAGTCACTAACCCTGGAGGCAAAAAAAAATGTATATTTTTAGATACATGGCATGTTTGGTTTTTAACCCTTAGCATTTATTTTGTCCCCCACTTATTGTAGTGATTTAGAATATTAGAAGATAAAATGGGATACAGCTGCACATCACACCTTACCAACAAAAGTCTATGCTTCTATACTATCCTATCCCCGAACAATAATCACCGTTATTCGCACAAGAAGAGACAGGTTAGATAACACTTTTTTTCCGTTGTAAGTTCATGTACTTCAATTATCTACATACCACGTATGAGAGAAACAATCTGTGTGCCAGGTGGTGGCACACCTGTTTGAGCACACATGTTATAATGCACAAGGACCTAATTCAAGCCCCAGGCCTCCACCTGCAAGTGGAAAGCTTTGTAAGTGGTGATAGAGGACTGCAGGTGTTTCTCTGTCTCTCTCAATCTCTATCATTCCCTCTTCTCTCAATTTCTGCCAGTCTCTACCCAATAAATAAATAAATGTAAAAAATTAAAAAAAGAAAAACAACCTGGTAGTTGTCTTTTATCTACTTATTTACTTTACTAAGCATAATCACCTCGAGTTCCATCCCAAAAGATGAAATATCATCTTTCTTAAAAAAAAAAAAGCGGTGTATTTTAATACTGGCAATCTCATAAGGTTAAATCTCTTAGTCTAAGTATTTTCACTGGTACATGTCACTTATTAACACAGAATATGAGAACTAGAAAACATGAGGCTTATAATCAAAGATAAACTCATACTCACTTTTAAATTTTCCTCCTAAATTATGGATGAAATATTACATCATAACTCTTATTGGCAAATTAATAAAGCACAGTGTCTCTTGTCTCAATAATTGAAAGTGAGGAAGACAAATCAACACTATAGAACAAACAAGACAGATTTTCACACTTCTGTTTTTTAAGAATAACGTTTATTTCTGTCTTTGGTATTATTACTTTATCTTGTTATCTCCAATCTGACAATTACCAAACTTCTTATTATCTTTTACTTACGGTCTGATAATATCATTCTTTTGTATATTTTTCTAGCACTTACAGATGGCTGATTTCATACTAATTACATGAAAATACTATTAACTGATAGCTAGCATTTTTTTAATATTTCTCTTTGGTATTACATTGCAATATAGTGGAATTTGCAAAATAGATGGAACAGCTGCTATATAAATATTATATTAGTAAAGATCTCAGCCTTCTCTACTGAAGTAAAAGAATTTATGTGGTTAGTATTTTAAAACTGACATTAGTATACCAAACCTCTCAGGAATTTTCTTATACCTTCACAATTTCTTCTGTTTGTAGACTTCAGTATAGCAGGGATAAAAAAAAAATTAATTAAATTAAAAAAACTCTTGCATTTGAGTGTGTTGACCTTCTTTTCTCTGCCCTGATGCTGATACATGGATAACACTAATAAATTTATTTTACAATGTGATGCATAATACTATTTGAATTTTAATCTTGCATTGAACAGTTAGGTGACCCAGGAGACCTAATTGGTCTGTTCTTCAGAGAATATGGCTATATTTTACCTACATTTGCAGATAGTTCTTTAGTATTGTGATTTGAATGAATTCTTGCTCTTTTTCAACTTGGCACGTTGAAAAACAAAGGCATATTTTCTAATTACTTCTGGGATTAAAATACTCAAAAGTCAGATACAGAAGCAGTATAATCTTTGTCATTGTAGTAGCTATATAATGAATACCTTTTGATCCTGGCAAAGACAGTCTGGCTAACTATTATCTAAAATCACAGTCTATGAATCAACAAAAATAGCTCACTTGGATAGTACACTGCTTTGCCCTTTGCATGACCCAAGTTTGAGTAGGCCCCCATCACACTAAAAGAAGCTCTGGGGTTGGGGTATAGCATAATGGTTATGCAAAGAGACTTTCATGCCTAAGGCTCTCAAGTCTCAGGTTCAATCCCCCATACCACTATAAGCCAGAGCTGGGCAGTGCTCTGGCAGAAAAAAAAAAAAAAAGAAGAAGCTCTGGTGATGTAGCCTCTTTCACTTTTTCTACTTCCCTGGCTCTGTCTACATTTTTTTAAAAAAAGAATTAAATAAGATAGACTTCTAAGATAAATGCCTGAAATAAAATTAATGAATTTTCATAATATAATCAGCTATGAAGATGATCGGTGCCGTCAACACTCAGATTTATTTCTATTACCAGAGGTAGTAATGCCTTGAGAATTATTTCCTAGAAAACCAGGTGTCTATTAACAATGTGTTTAAATATTTTTTAACTCTTAATAATTAGAAAATAATTAAACTCAAAGCAGCAATGATAAGAATATATGAAGAGTTATAATATTTAAAACTGGAAGCATCAGAATGCAAATAACAAAATACAGAAAATAAAGAGAAAACACCCCTAAATATCAGTAAAAATTAGGCAACATGTCTAAGAACAGCCAAGCTTTGGAAATAATCTTTCTATATTGGCTAGAAGTTCTTTCTCCAAGGAGACAGGACAGACAGGCAGTGTTGTGAGAGAACCATGGCGGATAGCAAGCCCACTCTTCTTTGACATCATTCTATTCTCAGTTTATTTCTACAATTATCATAGCTTGTCTAGTCTTATTTCATGTAGTTACTTTAGTTATTCAATATTAAATAAGTTGGCAGTCAGAAATAAGATCTTTTCAACAAAATGGTACCTCATAATGTGACATCTAGTAAGAAGTTAACATCCATTTTAACTACATTTATGTAATCCAGAAAGCTCTTCATTTTAATATGAGATAAATGCTTAAGAAATACATGACATTTTTTTTCACTTACTGCTGTTCTGATTTTATTCTTTCAGTTTTATTGAGAGATCATTGACATATACGACATAATACTATGTCATAAAGCAATGATTTGGTATATGTATATCTTGCAAAATGGTTTCCACAATATGTTTAGTTAACATCCATTGTGGAAAAATTGTTAAAAAGTTTAGAAAGGCTGGGAGACAGCAAAATGCTTATGCCTGAGACTCTAAAGTCCAAAAGTTTAATGCTCAGCATCACTATAAGACAGAGCTAAGAAATGCTCTCATCTTTCTCTCTGTGTCTTTATGTCTCTCTCTCTCTCTCTCTCTGCTTTCTCTCATTAAAGTACACTAAAAATAAAAACTATAAGATAAAAAGTTTGAGAATCTTGGCTGGTAAAATAGCATATCTGGACCAAGCCTTTGCCTTATCATGTGAGTGTGGCCCATGTTCTAGCCCAGGGTACACCACATTGGAAGTTTTGACATTGTTTCCTCTCTCTCTCTCTCTCTCTCTTTCTCTCTCTCTCTCTTTGGCTAAAAAATCCAGCCTGGAGTGGTGAAGCCTGGAAAATAACAAAAACAAACAAACTTTTAAAAACTAAGTTAAAAAAATATGACAGTATTTTTATGACATAAAGTGCAGGGACCGTAAGGATCCATAAGGATCCCGGTTCAATCCCCCAGCTCCCCACCTGCAGGAGATCTCTTCAAAAGCAGTGAAGAAGGTCTGCAGGTGTCTATTTATCTCTCCTCCTCTCTATCTTTCTCTTCTCTCTCAATTTCTCTCTGTCCTATCCAACAACAACAACAGCTATAACAACAATAACAAGAACAACTACAACAAGGCAACAAAATGGGAAAAAAAAAAAAGAAAAAAGAAATGGCACTATTTTTTAAGCTGAAATTAAGATCATGATTCTGTCAGAGAGATCACCAGGTAGAGCATGTTCTTTTTTACATACATGGCCCAGTTTTGAGCCCTAACACCACAAAGAAGTTGCTGTGTTTATTGGGGAAAACTCTAGTGTTGCGATATTCAATCTCTCTCTCTCTCTCTGAAAGAGATCTGCCTAGAGTGGTAAAATTTAACATATGCAAGACCGTACCTCTGAAAATAAGAAATAAATAATAAATAACTCAATATTGATGTTAGTAGCATATTATTCGTGCTTTAAGTATAATTGAGTGAAATGGAAAGTAAATCAGAATATAATACAAAAACTAACAGAAGTAAAGTATTACATAAGATAATGTATAGTATATACTAACATATATAGTCAAAATTGAAGAAGTTGGAGAAGAAAGGTAAAGGAAAAGAATAGAGAATAGGGCAGAAACAACATTTGAAGAAATAATGGTTCACAGTTTCCAAAACTTAGGACACATTTTAATAAAGAAAATTCAAATTATCTTTCCTTATGAAAGTCTACAAGTTCACAGATTTAATAATCAGTGTATACCACAAATTAAACTTGAACTAGGAATATCTAACCTATTCAATACTTAAGACAAAGGAAATATTACTTTAAAAATAGCAATAATGCGCTCAGAGAAATATCTCCACTAATAGAACATCTAATTTGCTTGCCAGAAATCCCCAGTTCAAGCCTCTGTAAATGCCTCTTTTTTCTACTTCACATGAAACTCTGTCTCATGTGTAGTAAATTTAATTTTTAATGACAATAGTAAGTTTGCAGGTGACTGCTCAGCTGGAGTAGTGAGAATTAGAACAGAAAATATTATTTTCGAATACTTCTATGAAGTTGTGCTACTTAAAAAATGTGGGCTAATTCACCAAATCAGTGCTTCTTGGAATAATCCAAGATCAAAAGAATCTAAACTATAAGGGGATGGGTGGTGGACAACCTGGATGAGAGCACATGTTAAAATGCACAAGGACCTCGGTTTGAGCTCCTGGTCCCCACCTGCAGGGGAAAAGCTTAGCGAGTGGTAAAGCAGTGTTGCAGGTGTCTCTCTGTCTGTCTTCCACTCTATCACCCCCACACCCCTTCGATTTCTGACTATCTCTATCTAATAAATAAATAAATAAAATTTAAGAAAAGAATATGAACTATATATTTCAAATTATAAAATATGTGAAAATAAGGAATGGTGATCTATATGGGAGAAGTGGTAATTGTGGTTATCTTTGAAGAGAAGGTTTTTGAGATATGGAGGGAGTATTAGAAGGATTTATGTGAATTTATATTCTGCTCTATAGTGATGATTCCTTCATGTCTGGCTATGTAGGTGAATTCTTTTGTGAGAATTTATTGATTTTTACTGGTAGTGTGATTTTTTTCTGTATGTTTTACATTCAGTCTTGAAATGTAAATAGTTTCTTCCTTCTTTACAGTCAACAATATTTATATACTTTTCTCATATTTTGAGCTACTCTCTTCCCTGATCCAGCTTTCTAGCCCTTTTTCCAGCCATGATATCATCTCCCCAGACAATAACTTGGATCCACCTGCATATCAGATGACAGGCTCAGGGAAAACTAATAAAGTCATGAGCCCTTGGAATATAACTAAAATAGACCTATTATTTCCAAAATGGAGACCCCTAAATCTTCATCTGCAATATTCCAGCCTTTAGGTTCATGATTAATCAACAATTTGTGTGTATGGCTTTATATGTTAACTCTTTTTCAGCCACTAGGTTCCAGATGCTACCATGATGACAACCAGACTTCCCTGAACAGATGATCCCACCAATGTGTTCTGGAGCTCCACTTCCCCAGAGCCCTGCCCCACTAGGGAAAGAGAGAAACAGGCTGGGGTTATGGATTGACCTGTCAATGCCCATGTTCAGAGGGGAAGCAGTTACAGAAGCTGACCTTCCACCTTTAGCACCCCATAATGACCATGGGTCCATATTCCCATGAGGTTAAAGAATAGGAAAGCTGTCAGGGAAAGGGGATGGGATACGGAGTTCTGGTGGTGTGAATTGTAGCCCTCTTATTCTATGGTCTTGTCAGTGTTTCCATTTTATAAATAAATAATTTTTAAAAATGTAGTCCTTCTCCTCCTTCTCTCTCTCTCTCTCTCTCTCTCTCTCTCTCTCTCTCTCTCTCTTCCTTTCTCTGTCCTGTACTCTGGAATGCAGATGCTATGGACACCACTGTCAGTACCTTACATTGTCAATGCTGCCAGTTAGCATTGGGATGGCTTCAACATGGTCAACTCTGATAAGCTAGAGTTCCCATAGTTTTAAACATATTCAACAGCAGAGAAGTTGCCAACAACTACTAGGTCAGTGTGTCTTCTCAAAAGGTTGTTTAATGTGGACTGTGGCTGTGAGGAAGAAGGCAACATACCAGCTTTAGATAGCAGTGATTTTTTACCTTGGGGCTGGCAGTGGCACACTTGGTAGATTTCACAAGTTATATGCCTGATGATCCAGATTCAAGCATCTCATCCCCATTTGTAGGAAGGCAGTTTCATGAGTGGTGATGAAATATTACTGTGGGAGTCACTCTTTCTCTCCCCTCCCTCTTTTTCTATTTCACTATATCTCTATAAGAAAATAATAATAATAATAATAATAATAATAATATAGATACCAGGAACGTTGTGAAAGTACTGAGTCCCAGGAATAACCCTGGCCAAAAACAAAGCAGTGATCTGAAAGCTATGTAGATCTCTGACTACTTAGCACTGCAGAACTTTGATACCCATGTGGGGAATCTTTGCTCCAAATTTAATTGTCTGAAAAAATAATCCCTTTGTTCTTTTAAACCTGTTTTTACATGCATTTTATAAATTTACATATTTCATATTTTTATTTCAACTGTGCAAGAATATAGACTCAGTTAAGCCAGTCAACATATTTTGGAGGAGGTGAGGGAGAGTCAGAAAGGAAAGTCCACAAAGACTACTTTTATGAAAAGGAAAATTGCTTTATTATTCTGCCAACCTCTCATTCTGGAAGTGTACCATCCTACACTGATTCTCTTAAGTGTTCTTTTTCTTTAAACACCACTGATAGATCAGCAAATTGCTTTGTCTGTTTTACTAGCTTGCTTTCACTTTTTTCTCAATAAACACCTTTACTTGCTCACAGATACTGCATCATCCTGGGATGACTTCTTGAGAACAGAATAGCAGGATTGGATGCCCACTAGGAAGATTCCAAGTACCAATGCGGGTGTTTGTGTGATCAGAATATGCAAATATTATAGGAAAATCCATTTCATTTTTCATAGTACATTATAAATAGGAAAATTTGTTCACCTCACTTCTAATCACATATTGACCTGGTAGAGAATTACTCTTTTCTCAACACTAATTATAGTGTTTTATAAAAGAAACATAGGGAGTCGGGCTGTAGCGCAGCGGGTTAAGCGCAGGTGGCGCAAAGCACAAGGACCGGCATAAGGATCCCGGGTCGAACCCTGGCTCCCCACCTGCAGGGGAGTCGCTTCACAGATGGTGAAGCAGGTCTGCAGGTGTCTATCTTTCTCTCCCCCTCTCTGTCTTCCCCTCCTCTCTCCGTTTCTCTCTGTCCTATCCAACAACGACGACAACAACAATAATAACTACAACAATAAAACAATAAGGGCAACAAAAGGGAATAAATAAATAAAGTAAAATAAATAAAAATAAAAAAAAATAAAATAAAAATATAAAAGAAACATAATTTAAATGCACAAAAATCTAATGGGTCAGATTGTAGGCTCATCAGCGGGAAAGACTAAGTTGTCCTGATGGCTAAAAAAGTAAATAAATAAAAGTAACAGAATTTTAGGAATTTATATTTCACGCTATTCACTGTATCAGCCACTAGCTCTCTCTATATATACTTGATATTGCCTACTCACTGAGAATTTATCACAAAATATGTTTTAAGGTGATACATTGATATTTACAACACTGTGAATTAAAAAAACTTTTCTTTTAAATTCCAAACTCGAATAATTATCAAAATAATTTATTACATATTGATATATTAAGGTAAGAAAATATTGTAAATGACATTATTATGTACATAGACTTGATCATGTGTAACTTATGAATTTACATATGTGAATAAAAATTATAAAGCAAATATTTCATTATGAACGGGAGAATATATTCTATTAGGATATATCCCCTAAACCCTAATCCTAATCTCTAAATCATAGATTACAGCTAATTTTATATATACTTACTTATGTCTTTTTAAAATGCATTTGTTTTACATTTGCAATCAACAGACTATGCTATCACCGAAATTGAGGAGACCTCAAGTCTAATACCATCACATCGAGCTCCCTAGAGGATCAAGTGAGAAGGCTAAAGCACTATCTCTGTATATCTGCTTGTATTGGTTTATATAATAATTAGAAAACATCAAGGGAAAATATTTAAATATCTTGAAACAAAAGCAGTCAGAATCTTAAGTGGCAGAATAGAAATGCCCAATTAAGTTTTCCCATTGAAATTCATGTTGTGATGAGAATAAATATAACACTCTTTGTATGCCTGGACTTTACAAGACATAGAGCAGCATCCCAAACCATAAAACAATGCTAATTTAAATTTATTTGCATAAGTATATGTGGAAATCAGCTGAAAGACATTAGGAAGAAAAAGAAAGTGTAAACTTTTTCTTAAGTTAGATGCAATAGTTCTAGCCTCAAGCAGAGTTTTGTATGATCTACTAAAATTATCGATAGTAATGCAATGTCAACATATTCAATAAACTTATCCTGTGTGAAATATATTATACTAGTACCTGTGGAAGGCACAAAGCTGCAAATCATCTGCTCTATAGACACTTTTAATCTAGTAGGGAAAATAAACATAACTAATCATATACAAGGCTGTCTGGGAGGTAATAAGAAAGAAGCATAAATAGTGTTCTATAGGAGTCAAGAGAAAAGACTTTGTCTTTATTAATAATGTGAAATAGGAAATAAATGTCTCATAGACCATGTTAGGTGGCAATTACAAATTGCAAGTCATTAAACAGATTTAGTATGAAGAAAAGTATGGTATAGATTTCCAAAAGGAGTTTGGAAATGGAAAATGAAATGAATAAAACAAAAATTCTATGTTAAAAGGAACTGAAAGGGACAGAAAGCAGACAGGCTAAACAGGTTAAAGCACTACTGCTTAGTGGGCAAATGACTAGAAAACAGGTTTGTTGCAAATATATGGGCTAGTAGATCACCCAATAATTCAGGTGAACTAATCAAAGTGTTTGGCAAGTGAAGGGAAGGATAGGAGCTCTACCAGCACACCTTAATGATAGCCCTTTTGGTCACTACCAGATCACCCCATCATCTGAGACCCTACACAGGGAATCTGGGGATTCCCATATAAATATGATAGGCCTAGATCTAACAGATCCCTCTATCCACTATCACTGGTCATCTCTATCAGGAACATCATAAATCCTCTTGTGGGCCTCTACAGGATTTTGCCATCAATGTAAAACAACAATGGTAGGGACTGCTCCACTCTCCAATGGGAGGCTGGGTCAACATATTCTGCCTCTAGAGGAAGATCGTCCTGAAATGAATGCACCTTAGAAAGTTCCTGGCTATTACCATAGAATGCCAGTTCAGATCTATGGGGATACAGAGGTCTCACAGGCTCCTGTGTTAAATATGGATAGACATGGGCCCTAAGTCAGATCAACGGGGTTTACAGTTAGTGGTATTTATATACTTTTCCCATATTTGGGAGCTACTCTCTGGCCTGATCCAGATTTCTAGACCTATTCCCAACTCTGACACCATCTTCCTAGATAATAATACTTTTATAATAATCTTTTTTTTTTACCTGCATGCTAGCTATCAGGCTCAGGCAAAAAATTAGTAAAGTCATGGGCCCCTTGGAATATACTATATTAAAATAGACTTCCTAGCTTTTTCCAACACGAAGACCCCAAATCTCATCTGCTATATTCTTACCTTTAGGTTCCTAACTATTAAACACTTTGTTCTGCTTTGTATCTCAATGCTCTCAACCACCAAGTTAAAGTTGCATGACACCAACCTGACTTCCCTAAGATGACCCCACCAATGAATCCTGGAATTCCACCTCCCCAAAGTCTAACCCCAGTTGAGAAAGATAGAAACAGGCTGGGGGTATGGATAGACCTTCCTATGCTCTATAGACACTTTTAATATAGTAGGGAAAATAAACATAACTAATCATATGCAAGGCTGTCTGGGAGGTGATAAGAGAGAAGCATAAATAGTGTTCTATAGGAGTCAAGAGAAAAGACACTATAGTACCAAAGTTTCCTTCAGTACGGTGGTAGCTGGACTCATACTTGAGTCATGTAAATAGAAAAGCAAGTGCATTATTCAAGTGTGCTATCTTGTCATCCCTTGCATGTATATATTTACTGCCTAGCTGTTTACAATAGGGGATATAATGAAATATTCCAAGTATCCAGTGATGGGTGAGTGGATAAAGATGTGGTAAAATTTGCACTGGAATACTAATCAACTGTAACAAAAGATGAAATTTTGGGAGTCGGGCTGTAGCGCAGCGGGTTAAGCGCAGGTGGCGCAAAGCACAAGGAGTGGCATAAGGATCCCGGTTTGAACCCCGGCTCCCCACCTGCAGGGGAGTCACTTCACAGGCGGTGAAGCAGGTCTGCAGGTGTCTATCTTTCTCTCCTCCTCTCTGTCTTCCCCTCCTCTCTCCATTTCTCTCTGTCCTATCCAACAATGACAACAACAATAATAACTACAACAATAAAAAAACAACAAGGGCAACAAAAGAGAATAAATAAATAAAATAAATAAAATTTAAAAAAAGATGAAATTTTGCCTTTTGGTGCAACATAAATAGAACTGGAGGAGATTTATATTGAGTAAAATAAGACAGAAAGAGAAAAACAACTTCCATATTGATCTTACTTCTATATAGGATGTGAATAAACAAAGCAAGGGAACAAAGTCAAACAAACACAAGCCTTGAAATTCTGAGGCAGAATTGAGGTTATCAAAGAGGTACGGAGGAAAGTGTTGAAAATGTTGAGAGGGCCCCATGAACTGTGGGGGAGAAATGCTGCCAACTTGGTAAGTGTGATGTGGTTATACACATTAAAAAAGTGTGAAATTAATTTCTCAAAACACATAGTAGTCCTGTAAACCAGTGTTATCTCAATTAAAAAAAGATTTCTCCTAAATGTTTCTCTTAAAATTTCTGCTAAAATGAAAGTGTCAAGCTTTCTCCAGATGGAACTACAATATTAAGAAATGCATTATACCAAGTGGTCCATCTCACATATATAGAACATGTGAGATTTATTTATTTTTCTCAGAATTTAAATGCAAAAGAGAATGGAGAGATAAAAAGGTGTTTTTATGGGAGGGAAATATGCTTAGTTGTTTGGAAAATGGTCCATGCTGGTGAATATTTGTCATCTTTGTCATCTCCATAGCAACAAACACTGATGTAACAAACAGAGAAACTTGATGGATAAATAAAAAATAGCTCAGAGTAATGGGAATTCATAAAGTTACTAACAAAGTAAAAGAAAAAAACCTGCTTCAATATAAATGTTCTTTTTTTAACCTCTGTTCTTAATTTCTATTAAAATTCTATTTGTTTTTGAGATTATTAAATTTTAAATACCATGTTTTCTTTACTTCTCTGTATTAAAAGGTTGAGAGTAAATAATGTTTAGAAAAATTAAGCTTAATTTCCGATTCACTGAAGAGGACATGCAATCTCTCATGCAAGATAGAAATCTTAAGTCCTGCTGTTGTTCTAAGAGTACAGTGGTCAGTATGGGTTTCAACATCTTTAACTCTTTGTATAGAGTTATCGAGTAACAATGGAATGCTAGCTAGATGTATAGCATGTCCTTGTATGTTTTAGAATTTTCAACAGTTGTTGAATTAAATATTATCCAGAGCTCAAAACCTAAAACTGGTACTCTAGGAGATTGTGAATGTATTAATACTTCATAAAATATCAATACTTCATAAAATAGGTCCTATTGTTGTCCCTGCATTTACAGAAACAGGGTGCTTAAGTAATTTGCCTTAAATCACACAGCTAGTAATGGAGACTGCTGTTTGTTTTTTCTAGACAATGACACTTTATACTGGTTGTTAACTAGAGAATTAACTACCAAGAAGTATATTAAGTTAGACTGTAATAATATGATATCCTAGTCTGGGTGGTGGCTGAGTTCTTCATTCTTACTGAGCCTTTTTTTTCTCTATCACCTTTAAATGGACAGAGTGAGTTCATCATATCTTCCAACTCAGATACTTTTTCCTCTGTGTGGTTGAGTCTATTTCCTAAGCTTTCTACTTGAGCCAGTATTGTATTGAAAAATTTTTTTTACCCCAGTAAATTTTTAATTTTTCCTCATATTTTGTAATTCCTTTATTGAATTCTGGTTGAAGGCTTTCTTTCATGCTTCCTAACTCCCTAGTGGACTCTTTCTTAAGTTCTTCTTTCCTATTGTCTATCTTCTGAGTAAACTCTATTTGGAGCTATTCCTTTGTGCTTCCTAACTTCTTAATGAACTATTCTTTCAATTCTTGAATATAATTCTCCATGCTAAGCTTAGATTCGTGGATAGTACTCATAATGAATTTTCTAAATTCTTTCTCTAATAAGTCCTCCAAATCTATAATTTCCTGGAGGTCTTGTGTCTCATTTCTACCTGAACAGTCTGTCATTTTTGGGGGGTGGCTCTATTTCTGAAAATTATTTACTGTTTTAACATTTAGCATGCATTTTGTTGTTGAGCCAAAAGATAGTGGTGTTGATATGGTACGGAGTTGTGCTTTGTGCATATGTTAGGTGGTGGGGACTGGGAGGGTAGAAGTGTGTTTCCATTTCTTTCCTTGCGCTGTTTTTAATATCTGTGGAGTATAGAGATTCTCTGCATACTTTCAACCTGTAACTGAACCACAGGCTGCTAGCTTTGTAATGCCCCCTTTTTTCTCTGAATTTGAAGAAGTGTGGCTTTAACATTCCAGCCAGTTGAAAGTGGCCAGCTCCCAAGTATCTGTTTACATTCCTCTAAATCTACCTTAGTGCAGGGATGGACCACACAGTTTCTACACCTTATATTTTTTCGCTTCCACTATGGTGAGACTTTGCCAGCACTTTAGTGACCTGACTCCCCTGAGGTTACAGATTAAAAACTCAAGAGATTCCCCTATCTCACAGCCTGCACTATGTTCTTCTGTGTAGTTGCCAAAACAGCATCATCTGACATTGCTTGATACTTCTTTTGTACCTGGCTTCTGCCTCATGCCTCTACTCACTCCTTGATCGTATGAGTGAGCACCCACCTGAGACTATAGTTCTTCTTGGATGTCTCAGCTAATTTAATTAGCTGTTAGTCTTTATTGTTTTAAGGAAGCAATTTTGTGTCAGCTGTTACTCCATGGCCATGCCTCTTGGAAGTACCCTTAAGAAGATTTCTATCTTGCATGAGAGATTGCATGTCCTCTTCAGTGAATCGGAAATAGCAAAAGGAGAAAGAGTGATGTGATATCTTTCTATTCAGATCAAATTCCTGTATAGCACTTTGCAATACTATTGTTAACTAACACCTGGCATTTTCTCTGTACTAAGCCATAATGTAGATCATCTATGTATTTCTCTGGAGGTGTTGTCATACTTACTTCGTTGTTTTCTCTGGGCTGGCTTCACGGGTTGGTAACAGATGACCAGGGGCACATGGCTGAGCTGAGAATGCACTTTAATCTTTATTCACGAGCTGGCAAGCAGTCCAACAACCTAATCACCACACAATGTGCTCCTCCATCTCTCTCCTCTGGCAGCAGCGTCAGGAACCAAGGAAGTATATCGGATAGGGGGCAGGGAGAAGGAAGAAACGCGAAACTAGCAAGGACTAAACCAAAATCTCCCACAGGCAGGGGGAGCGAGACCAAACCAATGTAACAGAATGACCATGTAAATAGACCACAACATCAAGCAATGTAACAAAAGGGCTTCTCTTATAAAGCTGAAGGACATGTCTTGCCTCTGTGGGCTTCTCTTGCCTTGACGGGCATTTCCTGTCTCTGTGGGTATTACCTAGCATGAGGAGGGTATGTCCTATAGAGTCCCAAGGCAGCTGGCTGCAGTCAGTCTTTGAGAAACCCAGCAGTGTAAAGGGAAGCTGCTATAAAGTTGTGCAAAATGTCCAAGAGGTGTACCAGTGAGTCTGATAGGAGTGCCAGTCTAAAGCAGATGTCCATGGAAGAATGCCAGGGGGTGGAACGTTGCATGAGGAAGGTCAGCCGCTGGAATTCCACTTTTCTGTAGAGAACTTGACAGCTGCAATTTACTTACTTATGAAACAAAACTTGTAGCAGGTTAGAAGTTTACCAAAACTGATAACTCGATGATTATAATTGGTTTAAGTATCTTTATAAATTTGGGAGGTCTTTCTCATTTATTTTTAAGGCTGCTTAACCAATTTAAGCGCAATAAAATGTGGTAAGACAAAGAGCCACTGCTAGAGCCTCAGGCATGAGAATCATTAGCATAACCGTTGTGCAATCCACCGTTTCTAATTGAGAAGGTATTTGAGAGCTTCACATATCAACAACGTTCTTTTTTTTTTTTTTACCCTTTGTAACACCCATACAAGATGAAGACACACTCTAGGTGTGCGCAGGTTTTTTAGACCAACTTAGTTAAAATATATTGATTTTTAACTAATTTTTACCTCATACTTTAAATGTAAGTTAATTTTACCTTTATGAGAATTATGTTGAAAACTTTTCTCATTTAACTTTGCCTGGTAAGAATGTAGCCTTAAATTTACATTTCTAACCTTAAAGCTAATGTTTACCAAACTTCAAACACACACATAAACATGGTCTTCAATACACAAGGAGAAAAACTTTTGTTACAAAGACATGTCATTTTAAACACGAATTTAGATCTGTACTGTCTTAGTTGTTTGGGGGGTGCATTGTCCAGTGGTGGCTTCTTGTGCAGCTTCACTTCCAGGAATTGCAGGGTTGCTATCACTGCATGGGTCTCGGCGTATTCTAGCTCCTCTGCCTTCAGAGCCAAGCTGGGAAACTCGGCCAGGGGGCCCAGTCCCAGCAGGGATCCTGCCGTCTCCGGGTGGGCTGGGATCTGCCCAGACTTCATAGCAGGAGGGCGGGCAGGCCAGCCGTGTAGAAGGCACGGGCTGAGGTGCCCCGGGGCGGGGGCCAGGATGGGCTGCATTCCTGCCCGCCATGCCCGCTGCCCTGCTCCTGGCTCCCGAGGCTGCGGCAGCACATCTCTGAGCCCTGCCCCTCACTCTGTGGCTGTGAGCAGGCTCGTGGAAACCGGAGTGTGGCCCATAACGAAATGTTCCAGAAACAGAGAAAGAGTTTCATGAAGAAAGGGCAGAGGCCTTTGGAAACCTCTTCACAAGTAGAAAAGCAGCCCATAGTGGATAGGTAGCCAAACGTCTTCACTTATCTGGGGGATGGGCAGGTCAGGTCTCACGTTGTGGCACCAGGTGTTGCTTGAGGCTCCACGGGATGCGAAGGAGAGAGAATCCAAGCGCAGAGGGAACACAAATCCTTATTGTTGGGTCAGACAGGTGGTTCAGGCCACGTGGAGCCAGCCAAAAAAAAATGGCTGTGTCCTGCTACCTCACCACCGGGCAAGAGAGCGCACACGAGAGTAGGCAGACTTTTTAGATCAACACCCCCAAGTGACCTGTCGGGACATTATTGGTTGGGGAAAGCCTTGAAAGTACCATATTACTCTGTGTAGGGTGGCAGGCCTTGGGGGGACATCTTCATGGCACTTACTTGATAGGTTAGGAGATAGATAAAATAATTTTGGGTAAATAACAAAACAATGAAATCACTCAATGACTTTTAAAAAATATTTTTTTTCACCAGGGGTTTACAGCAGTGGGCCAACTTTTCAGAAAGAAGGAGATAGACATAGATGTTCAGAGAAAGATGCCACAGTGCAGAATCTTTCTTCAGTATGGTGGGGTTTGGGCTGGAACATGGATCATGTTGCACATCAAAACAAAAAAAGCTGTCTTGGTAAGCTATTTTACTAGCTCACTAAGTAATGCTTTTATTGTTAATTAGCACTCAAAATTTTCAAGTCAGTTTATAATGATGGATAGTTTAGAGTTTAAATCACAGACTTTGATTCCAAATTCTAGAAAGTGGTCAACAGGAATCAATGGCCCTTATTTGCACGAATGTATGATATTCTGAAAAATACTTTGTTAAAGTAAATAAGATTGGGCTAGTGTGGCTGAAAAATTTAGTATATTATGCTTGTGATGCACACCTGCATTTACTTTAAACCTTGAAATGATAACTATTTTTTGTGTTGTGTCTTTTGTTGCATCAAAACCCCAGAATACACAAAATACAGCAAAATGCCCATGTTTTAGTTGTACTTACTCCCATCCCTATGTTTCTCTGTAAAAACAGCAGCTCCTGGTCTATTTGTCTGTTTCTAATCACCATTCAGTAATGTCATATAAAGCCAGATTTAACACATATACATAGCTTTATGGGATTGATGACTAGACTGCATACAAACATGTTTGGCGTATACATAGAGCTTTCCACATTTTCAAGCCAAAAAGTAATTTAAACATCATTTAATTCAGTCCATTTATTTTAATAAAGAATCTACTGAAGTTAAGAGCAAGGGGATAGGTAATGGACCCCCTGGTTGAGTGCACACATTATAGTGCTCAAGGACCAGGGCTAACCCCCCCCCAGTCCCCACCTGCAGGGGAGAAGCATCATGAGCGGTGAAGGAGCGCTATTGGTGTCTCTCTTTCTGTCTACCTTTCTACCTTACCCTCCCCTCTCAATTTCTCTCTGTCTCTGTCAAAACTAAAGAATAAACAAATAAAAACATTTAAAAATAGAACTACAGCAAATAAGGGAGACTAAATAAGGAGGCAGAGCCACAGGCTCCAAGCTGTATTATTAAGCCTGGGGTTGCAGGAGTAGATCTACTATAATCAAGTGGGGTTGGCCTTTTGTAAAATGTACCTTTTTTTTTTTTGGTATTTTAGACAAATTGCCTGGAAAGTACTCCTCAATTTGATGTGTGACAGCAACTTTCATTTGACCTTGTACTTTCACTGAGTGAAGAAGATTGCATTTCAAATTATTTACTGCTGTCCTCTGCTCTAAAGCACTTTCCAGGCCAGAGCAAAGAGAGAAAAACACATAGATACTGGGTTCTTAAAAGTAATTCCCATGCTATTTAAATTTGAAGATTAATATACTGGGGGTGGGTGTGGGGCACTGGTACATCTGGTTGAGCACACATACATTACAATGTGTAAGGACCCAGGTTCTAGCCCTTACTCCTTCCTACTTGCAGGGGGGGATGATTTAAAGTGATGAAGCAGGTCTACTGTCTTTCTTTTTTCTTCTCTTTCCCCCATCCCCTCTCAATTTCTTCCAGTGCTATCAAGTAGAAAACTAAGAAGAAATGGGGGGGCATGGCCACTGGGAGTTGTGGACTTGGTAGTGCCTAAGCCCCTTAGGGATAACCCTTGTGGCAATCAAAACACACACACACACACACACACACACACACACACACACTATAAGAATATATAGTGATAGGAAGGGAAGTTTTAGAGGAAGCTAGCCTTTGCTCTGTTGCTCATAAAAGCCCTTTTCCATCTTAGTCTGTCACTAACTTCAGGATTGTGTGTGTATTATTGTGAATATTAGTATTTGTGTAGTCACACGACCCATCATTTTCTTAAATATTTATATTTCCCTCTCAAGTCCTGTCATTAATTCCAGAAATCAGACTTCTTACTTTGTTCTCTCTATAATAGAACTGTTTTTCTTTCTCTCAGAGAGACCACTTTGAATCACTGCCCAGGTCATTTACTTGTAGTGAAAGCATTAACTAGAACTTTATCATGCTCGTGATCTTGTAATGGGTAACCTTGACTGCTTACTTTTGTCCACAACACTTTCTTCCTGCTTGCTGTCTCTGAGATGTGAAAATTGCAGTTTGCCCTTCCTCTTTCATCCTTCCTAAAATCTCAGGTCTTCTTTAAAGTGTCAGAAGAACACAGACATGCACTTTCTCTCCTCTACAATAATTTCCCTCAAGGATAGAAGCTTATTCCTGGTATTTGAGCAGTGATGAAGGATGTGGGTCAGTTCTTCAGAATCCATAGAACAATATTTTATAGGAAATGGAGGAAAAAAATGATTTTCATACCTTAGTCTCCATAATAGTTGCAGTGAGAGCAGAAATACAGAAGCCAGAAATACAGTTAAGGAGAAAACACAGTTTTAAGTTTTGTGACTTGTCTCCTGTAAAGAGGGCCTGAAGGTGAATGTAACGTTACCTTTTTGGATGAGCCCCCAAATGTATCTGAGAATATTAAAGCACACCTGGAACTCTTTAAATAAGCTGCAGTCAATTCTCTTAGACACCTTAGAGGAAGTGGGGCTGAGCAAGTCGTGTTTGTTAAATGTTTTCCTATGTACACTGGGTGTATAATACATATGTAAGAAAATAAATAAATACATACATCTACCCCCAAGTAGTCATTACGGCTAGTTTGTAATTTGATGTGTTTATGCAGACAGGTTTCTCCAGTGAAAGTGTGAGCTAATTTACATGTTAAGGAGAGTTCCTAGTGAGGGCTGATCCTTATTCCTTAACAGCAAACTACTCAGCAGGAAATAAAAGACAGAGACACATGGAAATAACTGAATGCCCTTGACTTTAATTTGAAGGTTTTCCTGTGGCAACTATGAGATCTAGGCTTTAAAGTTAAGATTGGAAACAACTCTTTCTAAAAACATTAACAAAACCTGGCTTATTTATTGTTGAATAAGCACCATGATACTTTTATTCTTTATGTCAGTGAAACCTAGAACTGTAGATGTAAATGGCCAAAAGTTATATAAAGGTATATTTAAAATACTGATGGAGAATACTGTCACCGATTACTCAAATGTGTTTCACTTTGATTTGTTTATATGATTGAAATTTCCTCAGTATTTGCTGGGCTAGCATTGTGGGAGTTTCTTCCTGGGCACATGCTCTCTGGGTTGGAGAGAACTTGACCGGAGCTAACCTGGGCTGCTGCTTACTCAGCGATGCGGGAACTCGTGAGAGACCAGGAACTCATGGCAGAGCAAGAACACAATGAAATGTGTTTATTGATAAGAGACAATGTCTTTATATGTATCTTTAACCAGAAGTGGCAGTGGGAAAAGGAAATGGCTAGGAGATGGGGTGGAGAAAAGAGCGTGAAGGTAGAAAGCTTCTATAGCAGCTGTTGCAAAGGTTCTACCCGGTGGGATTAACCAATACCCTGAAGGTAGGGCAGGTCTCAGGCAAAACGATGATTATGTAAATAGACCAGAGCATCAGAGCAGGGGGGCTACCCAACAAATATTAGCTGCTTCGGATGTCAAGGACAATAGTCATAAGACCTTTCTGAGAACTGTGGGAATCCGTAGAATCATTGTCAAAGTAGTCCTTTTGGTACAGAAATTTTTGTTTCTAGTGGAAGAACCATCAAAAAAGAACATGGGTAATTCAGGAAGGTAATTCCATGGGTAGAGCACTGGACTTGCCAAAGTCTGATGTTCTAGTTTCAATCCCTAGCACAACATGAATATTAAAGCAATGCTCTGGTGTTTGCTCTATCTCTCTTCTCTCACCCAAATAAAATAGATATTTTTTTTTCTAAAAGGAGAGAGAATATTGATTGAGAATATAACTCAACTGATAGCTCCATGTAAAACTATCTATTATATATGTTATAAATAAAATAAATAATTATCAAAGCAAAAATGAGAGAATACACTTTACATAATAGTGTTGAATAGAAGGGAGAAACATTTATATTAGAAACACTGTAATGCTGGAGAGGGAAACTAAATAGTGAGCTAAGGTCACTGAAATAAGGCTGACTGCTTTATTTCACCATGTAATTCAGTGTTTTATTTTTCCTCCTCTTTTAATCCATGTTAAAATAGATGGCATGTACAGAGCCCATGGGGGTTGAAGAGTTCATTGTTTTTGTGTTCTTATAGCTTATGTACAGCTGTTAGCTAGATGGGGATTTGCATTACTGGAATGAATTACACAGATTTGTTCTGATTTTTCTTTATCAGTGATTTTATAGTGTTTTAAAAGATGTTACAATTATGCAGAATAGTTCTACATCACACGTACCACCAAGTTTCTGTTTTGGAGAGCTGATACTTAACTTCTAACATGTGGACCTTGCATTTTGTCTTGGACACTATGCTTTTGAGTTGTCATAAGACACAGTGAGTATTGGGTATTAGCTCATTCAATTGAAATAGCTTCATCATGAAAAATTCCTCTGTGACCCTAATCTACTATCAACTTCGGTTTTCTTTCCCAAAGAAGGAAAAAGGGGTACTAGAAAATATTCCTGGGAGTCGGGCTGTAGCGCAGCGGGTTAAGCGCAGGTGGCGCAAAGCACAAGGACCGGCATAAGGATCCCGGTTCGAACCCCGACTCCCCACCTGCAGGGGAGTCACTTCACAGGCGGTGAAGCAGGTCTGCAATTGTCTATCTTTCTCTCCCCCTCTCTGTCTTCCCCTCCTCTCTCCGTTTCTCTCTGTCCTATCCAACAACGATGACAACAACAATAATAACTACAACAATAAAATAATAAGGGCAACAAAAGGGAATAAATAAATAAAATAAAATATTTAAAAAAATAAAAATAAAAAAAAGAAAATATTCCTAAGAAAGCTTACACATCTGTAGAACAGTTCTCACCATCCAGCATCATCAGCCCAACAAACATTTTGTCAAGTCTAAAATATTTACCAGGTGAGGAAGGGCAGTAACAACAGTTAGGCAATAGACTAACAGATTTTCATGCTTGAGGATCTGAGGGTCCAATTTCAATTTGTGATATTACCACCAATCTGAGCTGAGCTGATTAATATTCTCACACACACACACACACACACACACACACACACACACACACACACACACACACACACATGCACACACACAGAGTAAATTCTAGATTGCAGGTGGGGAGCAGGGGCTTGAATCTGGGTCATTGCACACTGTGTGCACTTAATTAGGTATGACACCATCTGGTCCCAATGCAGCATTTTTCACATAAAAATAGTAATTCATACTCTATGCTACACTTGAGCAAGATGGGTCAATATTGGGGCAGCTTGGAATGTTCCTATTCATGACCACAGAATGTGAGCTCAGGGATGAAGAGGTCACATAGGCTCTTAAACTGAATATGGGCCCCAGACCAAATCAAATCGATGGGGTTTATAGTCAACAATATTTATACCCCTTTACCATATTAGGGAGCTACTCTCTCACCTGATCCAGCTTTCTATTTCTTTTCCAGACATGACATCGTCTCCTCAGAAAATAACTTGGATCCACATGCATATCCGATTTCAGGCTCTGGGAAAACAAACAAACAAACAAACAAAAACAAAACTAGTATAACCACAGGCCCTTTGGCATGTAACTAAAATAAGCCTACTAGCTATCTACAAAATGGAGGACCAATGCAACTCTTCATCTGCAGTATTCCAGCCTTTAAGTTCATGATTGGCCAACAATTTGTTTGGCTTTGTATGTTAACTCTCTTTTCAGACACCAGGTTCCAGATGCTAGCATGATGCCTACCATACTTCCCTGGACAGACATTCCCACCAGTGTGTCTTGGAGCTTCGATTCCCCAGAGCCCCACCCTACTAGGGAAAGAGAAAGGCAGGATGGGAATATGGATTGACCTGTCATCGCCCATGTTGCAATTGTGGAGAAGCAATTACAGAAGTCAGACCTTCTCCCTTCTACATCCCACAATGACTTGGGTACGTACTCTCAGAGGGTTAAAGAATAGTAAAGCTATCATGGTAGGGGAGGGGATACAGAGATCTGGTGGTGGGAATTGTGTGAAGTTGTACTCCTCTTATCTTATGGTTTTGTGAATGCTTCCATTTTATATATATAAAAAAGAATATAGTAATTCAAAATATATATTTCCCCCTATGTGGCAACTACAGAGGAAACCTTCAGCATGTGCCAGGACCCTGAGATCCATCAAGTCTCTACTACATTCAATAGGATACACGAATTATAATTTAACTTTCTTAATTATTGTGAACATAGCTATGAACACAAAGATTTGGAACTACAGTGGCACAGATGAGCTTTTGGGGTTATTGATATAGGAAGGACTGTTGGCCATCACTAGAAATGAACACAACACATTTATTATCTTTTTGTAAATTCTTGGATCTTTTTTCTCTTTGACATTTCTTGCTGCTGGTTGTTAATAAGTTTCAATCAGTCTAGAGATGCATGTTTTTAAAAACCCATTTACAGGCACATTTGTTTAAAAGTAGATTTACAATTGTATTGATATCTATAAGTATAATCCATATGCCTCTGAAAGTGGAAGATAGAACACAGTAGGATTACAACATCAGTATTTCAGTCTGTATTCACTAAGCTCCTATGAGATGAATAGAAGACCTACAATTGCATAATTTTTGTAGCTTCATATTTTTGTTTGGTATAAAGCAGAGAACACTATTAAATTTGAAATTAATAGGTTTAAGGAAAGTGCTGGAGAGTATGCAATATTCCAAATCTGAGACACTGAAAGGTCTTACATGGCTAAGAAGTTTAAGAAGAGTGAGGAGGGGAAGACAAGGCTATTATAAAATGTTCAGGTTTCATCCCAAGAGGAGAGAATTAAAAAGCAGAACAATTTGATCAGAACAAAGATCACCTGACTATGTGTGAGGAGAATAGATAGTAGCATAGAAAAGCTTGAAGAGTAGAGAAGGATGCATTAACATTAGTCCAGGCAGCAAATAGTAGATTCTACTGAAGATGTAGCAGTCAGAACTAGACATAAGGGAAAGGCATCAGGATGCACTTTGGAGAGAGCTTTTTATTTAGATCTTAAAGCTTTTTATTTAGATCTTAAACATCTTAGCAGTATGTTGGCTGTATACTTAGGTGAATCAATATGACAGAGGAGTTATATAGCCTGATACAAATCCTATGAACACAAGGCAAACAGACCTAAATGACATTGCAGAGCTATGCTTAGTATAAAGATTTAGACACTATTTAAATGAAGACAGCTTGTCTGACCTCAGTATCAGAAACCAAAACCTGGACCCTCTAACAAAATCAGGGAAAGCCTACCTCTTTTGAACTCATCCATCAGGATAGAACTTTCCCTTTGATTTCTGGCACTGGTCTCTTCAATGGTCATTTAGATGGACCAGTGGGTTCCTGTTTTCTCTGAGATAAGATATATTCACCATTAATCCATGAATTCTACTGATGAAAATTTAGAAGTCTAATAGGAATGTTTCAACAAGATTTTGGCCTACAGATCATCCAACATTGATTGAACTTAATTGGCCTCTAAGTTTTAAAAGGGTGTTATCTCACACCTAAGCAAATCTGGGAAAATTACAAGTCACTCTCTTAAGTGAAATTAACTTCGTATGTTCAATTTCAGTTTATTAGAGTGTTTCTCATTGTTTGAATCAGGAAAGGTTACAGATGTCAAATCAGTGATGCAAAAATCCTTGTACTAAACATCTATGAACTTCAGAGGCCAGAGTTTATGAATAAAAGTGCTTTTTCTAGCTAATAATAGCAGTTATCATTATAATTAAAATAATAATATATATCTACATATATATCTTTAACTTTTATAGTAATGTCACAGAGAAAGTTGTTTCTTTTTATTTAATTTTTTATTTATAAAAAGGAAACATTGACTAAACCATAGGATAAGAGGGGTACAACTTCACACAATTCCCACCACTGGAACTCTGTATCCTATCCTCTCCCCTGATAGCTTTCCTATTCTTTAACTCTCTGGGAGTATGGATCCAGGATCATTATAGGGTGCAGAAGATAGAAGGTCTGGCTTCTGTAATTGCTTCCCCACTGAACATGGATGATGACAAATCGATCCATATTCCCAGCCTGTCTTTCTCTTTCCCTAGTGGGGAAGGGCTCTGGGGAAACAGAGTTCCAGGACATATTGGTGGGGTTGTCTGTCCATGGAAGTCTGGTCAGCATCATACTAGCATCTGGAACCTGGTGGCTGAAAAGAAAGTTAATATACAAAGCCAAACAAATTGTTGACTAATCATGAACGTAAAGGCTGGAATAGTGCAGATGAAGAGTTGGTGGGTGGGGTCCTCCATTTTGTAGATAGCTAGTAGGCATATTTTAGTTATATTCCAAAGGGCCTGTGATTATACCAGTATGTTTTTTTTTTCTTCTGAGCTTGAAATCTGACATGCATGTAGATCCTAATTATTGTCTGGGAAGGTAATGTCATGGCTGGCAGAAGGACCAGAAAGCTGGATCAGGGAAAAGAGTAGCTACCAAAGATGAGAAAGGTATATAAATATTGTTGACTGTAAACCCCATCTATTTAATGTGATCTGGGGCCCATATTCAGCTTAAGAGACTGTGTGACCTTTGCATCCCTGTAGATCTGAGCTCACATTCTGTGGTCCTAAGTAGGAATGTTACAAGCTGCCTCAATATCGGGACCCATTTTCCTCAGGTGTAGCATAGAGTATGTTGTCCAAATTCTCTTTGAAGGATGGAACATTCTCTACCATTGATGGTCTAAATTGAGGGCAAGTTCCTATGGGGCCCACAGAAGGGTCTCTTGTGTTGTTCCTGCTAGGAATGACCAATAAAAATGGAGAGAGGGATTTATTTGAGGTCTAGGCCCATCATGTCTGTTTGGGAATCTCAGGACTCCAATATTAGGGCCCTAGCTGATGGGGTGGCCTGATAGTGACTAAAGAGTCATCATTAAATTTTGCCAGTCTTTTGCCCTTATTCAGCTTTTGCAGTCCTTGCTTTGATGATGTTAGCTTTGGAATGATTGAGAGAACTGTAATAGGAAGTAGGTGAGGAGGGTATCTAAGTCTAGGTAGACACTATTTCATTAGGAACTTTATACTGAATCACTACAGACTATTGTGTATTTTTGCTTTCAGGTATATATTTTACCCTAATATATGGCTACATGTGAACATATGCTCTATCTTACAGGACCAGGTCTGTATCTAGCATTTGCGATTTTGCTATGAAGTGAACCTCCTGGAATGGAATTAGAGAATACTATAAAAGGCAAGGTCTCAGCCAAGTAATGAGTGTGAAGGGTTGACATTCCATGACTGATGACTGGACACAGTATGAAGTGAAGCATGCTGAAATGGTACTCCTTGTGTTGATTAGGTTGGAATAGGCAGATGGAATATCATTTGGTATGAATTGACAGAAGCATGCAGGAAAGTGAGCCCCACATGGGAGGTTCCAGCACTGGGGGAAATATAGGCTCTAAAGAGGACACAGGAGGTTCCTGCTGTTTAAGATTTAAGAAGACAATAGATAGTGTTATAATCACATTATGTGGGAATTGGGATAACTTTGAAGAATCCCTTTGTTAGGATTTGCTGTATCATACACATGATCACCATATTTTATGTCCTTTGAAATTGTTTGTATATAGCTGTGCCGCCTGTTGCTTCTGTTCTCCCTGGTCTAAGTTTTTTAAAGAGTCAACATATTAAAGACTCATCCTATGTATTAAAAACACAGTCTGTGATATAAAAGGCTGGAGACATTCAATCAATTTTTTCCCCTCACATATTAATCAAATAGTGATTTATATGACTAAAATTGCTTGGAATGTACATAAACACAATTCCCACCACCAAAAGACTGTGCCCCATCCCACGCCCCCTCCTCTCACCACCCCCTACCTTGTGAACCTGAACATCCACCCTCACCCTCACCCAGGGGTTTTTACTTTGGTGCCCGACTCCAAAGTCAGTCAAATCCTGCTTTGATTTTCCCTTTCTGTTATTCTTTCTCAGCTTCTGTTTATGAGTGGGATCATTCCATACTTATCTTTATCTTTCTGACTTAGCTCACTTAACATAATTCCTTCTAGCTCCATCCAAGATGGGTCAGAGAAGGTGGGTTCATTGTTCTTAATAGCTGTGTAGGATTTGATTTTATATATATATATCACAACTTTCTCAGCCACTCATCTTTTGTTGGGCACCTGGATTGCTTCCAGGTTTTAGCTATTATGAATTGTGCTGCTATGAACATAGGAATACACATTTCTCTTTTGTTGGATATTATGGAGTCCTTGGGGTATATCCCTAGGATAGGAATTACTGGGTCATATGAAAGGTCTATGTCTAGCCTTGTGAGAGTTCTCCAGACTGCTCTCCACAGAGACTGGACCAGTTTACATCCATACCAGCAGTGCAGAAGGGTTCCTCTGTCCCCACAGCCTCTCCAGCATTTGTTGCTGCTGTCCTTTTTGATGAATGCCATTCTCACAGGGGTGAGGGGGTATCTCAATATTGTCTTTATTTGCATTTCTCTGACAATCAGCGACCTGGAGCAATTTTTAATGTGTTTGTTAGCCTTTTGGATCTCTTTTGTAATGAATGTTCTGTTCATATCCTCTGCCTATTTTGGATGGGGTCATTTGATTTTTTTTGGTGCTAAGTTTACTGAGCTCTTTTATATTTGAGTTATTAGTCTATTGTTTGATGTATGGCATATAAAGATCTTTTCCCTTTCTGTGAGGGATCTTTTTGTTTGTGTTAGTTTCGTTGGCTGGGCAGAAGTTTTTCAATTTGATATAGTCCCATTGGTTTGTTTCTGCTTTAGTCTTCCTTGCAATTGGGTTTGTTTCATCAAAGATGTCTTTGAGGTTTAGGTGGGAAAGTGTTCCACCAATGTTTTCCCCTAAGTATTTGATAGTTTCTGTTCTACAATCCAGGTGCTTGGTACATTTTGAGTTGATTTTTGTTTCTGGTGAGATGAATTGGTTCAGTTTCATTCTTCTACATGTTTCAATCCAGTTTTCCCAGAATCATTTATTGAAGAGAGCTTTCTTTCTCCATTTGATGCTTTAGGCCCCCTTATCAAAGATTAGATGTCCATAGGTATGGGGGTTTAGTTCTGGACTTTCAGTTCTGTTCCATTGGTCTGTGTGCCTATTTTTGTTCCAGTACCAGGCTGTTTTGATGATGATGATGGCTTTATAATATAGTTTGAGATCTGAGAGTGTGATGCCTCTATTTCTGTTTCTTTTCCTCAAGATGGTTTTGGCAATTCTAGGTGTTTTCTGGTTCCAGAGAAATGATTATAGTTTTTTCTTTTATTCTCTTAAAGAAGCTTGGTGTAATTTTGATGGGTATCTCGTGAAATTTGTATATGGCTCTGGGAAGAATATTCATTTTGATGATATTTATTCTTCCAATCCATGATCATGGGATGTCTTTCCATTTCTTGGTATCAGTTTCTATTCCTTGAATAGTGACTCATAGTTTTCAGTATACAAGTCTTTCACTTCTTTGGTCAGCTTTATTCCTAGGTATTTTATTGTTTTTGCTGCAATACTGAATGGGAATGATTTCTGGATGTCTTCTTTTTCAGACCTAGTGTTTGCATAAAGAAATGCCACTAATTTTTGCACATTGATTTTGTAGCCTGACACCTTGCTGTATTACCTAATAACTTCCAGTAGTTTTCTGCTGTATTCTTTAGGTTTTTCTATATATACTATCATATCATCTGCAAATAGTGAGAGCTTGACTTCTTCCCTTCCAATCTGTATTCCTTTGATTTCTTTCTCTTGCCTGATTGCTATGGCAACAACTTACAATACTATGTTGAAGAGTAGTGGTGATAGTGGATATTGCTTTCTATTCTCAAATCTGAGGGGGAATGGTTTTAGCTTCTGTCCATTGAGTATGATGTTGGCTGTAGGTTTGCTATATATGGATTCCACTGTCTTGAGGAATTTCCCATCTATTCCCATTTTTTGTAGTATTTTGAGCATGTATGGGTGTTGGATTTTGTCAAAGGCTTTCTCTGCATCTATTGAAATAATCATGTGGTTTTTGGCTTTGCTTTTATTGATGTGGTGAATGACATTGATAGACTTACGTATGTTGAACCAGCCTTGCAATCTTGGGATGAATCCCACTTGGTCGTGATGAACAATCTTTTTGATATGCTGTTGTATCTTGTTGGCCAGGATCTTGATTAATATTTTGGCATCTATGTTCATCAGAGATACTGGTCTGTAGTTTTCCTTTTTTGTTGTGTCCCTATCTGCTTTTGGTATCAGGGTAATGTTGGTTTCATAGAAGGTGGATGGGAGTTTTCCTGTTTCTTCAATCTTGTGGAAGAGCTTTAGAAGTATAGTTATTAGCCGTTTACTGAAGATTTTGTAGAATCCTTTTTTGAAGCCATCTGGTCAAGGACTTTTGTTGTTGGGAAGATTCTTTTTTTTTTTTTTTTGGACTCTTTTTTTTTTTTTTTTTAATACTTTTTTTTTAGTATTTATTTTATTTATTTATTCCCTTTTGTTGCCCTTGTTGTTTTATTATTGTAGTTATTATTGTTGTTGTCGTTGTTGGATAGGACAGAGAGAAATGGAGAGAGGAGGGGAAGACAGAGAGGAGGAGAGAAAGATAGACACCTGCAGACCTGCTTCACCGCTTGTGAAGCGACTCCCCTGCAGGTGGGGAGCCGGGTTCGAACCGGGATCCTTATGCCGGTCCTTGTGCTTTGCGCCACCTGCGCTTAACCCGCTGCGCTACAGCCCGACTCCCTGTTGGGAAGATTCTTAACTGTTTAGATTTTGTCATGTGTGATTATTGCATTTAGGTTTTGTAGTTCTTCTTGAGTCAGTTTGGAAGGGTATATGTTAGGAGGAATTCTTCCATTTCTTCCAGATTCTCTAGCTTGGTGGCTTATAGTTCTTCATAGAAGTTTTGCATGATTTTATGGAATTCTGTGATGTCTGTTGTGATATGTCCTCTATTACTTACAATCCTATTTAATTGGATATTCTTCCCCCCCCTTTTTTTTTTAGTGAGTCAGGCTAGAGGGTTGTCAATCTTGTTTAATTTTTCAAAGAACCAACATTTGGCTTAGTTGATCTTTTGTGTGATTCTCTTATTTTCTATGTTGTTTATTTCTGCTCTAATTTTAGTGATTTCCTTCCTTCTGGTTGCTTTAGGGTTCCTTTGTTCCTCTTCCTCTAAGTCCTTAAGGCATGCAGTAAGGTTATTTATTTGAGCTTTTTCTTGTTCTCTAAGATGTGATTGTATGGCTATGAGTTTCCCTCTCAGTACTGCTTTAGCTGTGTCCCAAATATTTTGATAGCTTGTGTCTTAATTTTCATTTGTTTTCAGGCCATTTGAATTTCTTGCTTGAGTGTCTCTCTGACCCAGTGGTTCTTAAGCAGCAAGTTGCTGACTTTCTAAATTCGGTGACTTTTAGTAATCCTCTGTTTGTTATTAAATGTTAACTTTACTCCACTGTGGTCTGAGAAGATACTTGGCATGATTTCAATGCTCTTGAATTTGCTGGTACTGTCTTTGTGGCCTAACATGTGATCTATTCTTGAGTATATGTTGTGTGGATTTGAAAAGAATGTGTATTCCAGTTTTGGGGTGTGAAAAACTCTGAAAATGTCCAGGAGGTCTAGTCTGTCCATCTCTTCATTTAAGTCTCTTGCTTCTTTGTTGATTCTCTGTTTTGCTTATCTGTCCAAGTGTGAGAGTGGGGTGTTAAAATTTCCCACTATTATTTTATTACTATTGTATTTTTGTAGTTCTTTCAGTAGATGTTTGATATATTTAGATGATCCCTCATTGGGTGCATAGATGTTAATAATTTTTAAATCTCCTTGGTTGATTGATCCTTTAATCATTATATGATGGCCTTGCCTCTACTTTATTTAATTTAAAGTCTGTTGTGTAAGAGATGGGGATGGCTGTTCCTGCCTTATTTTGTGGTCCATTAACGTGTATGATAGTTTTCCATCCTTTCACTTTAAGTCTGTTTTTGTCTTGTTCGGTCAGTTGGGATTCTTGCAGGCAGCATATGGTTGTGTTGTGTTTTCTGATCCATTCTCCCACTCTGTGCCTTTTAATGGGTGAATCTAATCCGTTGACATTTATTGATATTATGGATTCAATGTATTGTAGCGCCATTATTCAACAATTCTTTATTTGCTCTGATATATGACAAGTATTATAGTTCTGTTCTTGTTTGTAAGGGGTCTTTTAGTACATCTTTCGGGGCAGGCTTGGTGATGGTTGCCTCCTTTAACTATTGTCTGTCTGAGAAGGTTTTGATCCCTCCATCTAGTATGAATGTACATCTAGCAGGATATATTATCCTTGGTTGAAACCCTTTTTCTTTCAAGGCTCAATAGATATCTTGCAGTTCTCTTCTGGCTTTTAGTGTATGAGTGGAGATGTCTGCTAATAATCTTACAGGTTTTCCCCTATATGTGACTTTTTGTTTTTCTCTTGCAGTCTTTAGGTTCCTTTCTTTATCTTTACTTCTTTTCATTGTAACTGTGATGATGTGTCTTGGTGTCTTCAGGTCTGGGTTGATTCTGTTTGACTCTCTGGGCATCTTGAATCTTAATGTCCTTTCTGTTGTTTAGGTCTGGGAATTTTTCTTCTATAATTTCCTCTAGAATGTTTCTTCTCCTTCCTCTCTTTCTTCCTCTGGCAGGACAATTATCCAAATGTTACTTCTTTTGAGATCATCCCATATGTCTCAGTTGTTGTTTTCAGTGTCTCTCAGCCTTTTTTTGAGCTCTTGTGCCTCTTTCTTTGTTTTCTCTAGCTCATTCTCTGTCTAGCTAATTCTGTTTTTGCTTCTGTTAGCCTGCTTTACCTTCCCTCAGCTTCTTTCTTCAGTTCAGTTATAGTATTACCTTTTTCTGCTAATTGACCTTTTAGTTCAGTTATTTCAGCTTTCAGTTCTCTAATTAATTCGAAGTAGCTTGTGTTTTCCTTGAGGGTCTTATCTGGTTTTTCTTAATTCTGATAGCTCTTTCCTCAATAGTTGTTTTCATTTCTGTGATTATCAGGTTTATTATTGCTTACATACTTTTCTTATCTATGGTTATTCTGACTGATTTGGAGTTTCTTCTGGGTTCCTATCCTGATTCATTGTGGTAGCAGTTTTATTTGCTCTTGATTTAACCATTTTCTCTTTATTGATGTGTTTTTTACTTTTATGTTCTCTTGTTATTCAACTATTGTGCTTTTGTACAAGCCACACTATATTAAGTACCTTTATGACAAATGTAGTCACTCAACCTCAGAAACTGCAACAAGAGTAACTGAAGCAAGTATTGATGCAGTTCAACCAATACCATTTATCCAAACAACACCTCTAGTCCAAGAAAAAATAGCAACGAAATCCAAAGGAAAAAGAAAGAGAAAGGAAAAAAAGAAAAGCAAGAATAGACAATTATGCAAATCTACCAACCACTGTAAATTCTAGGGATAGGAAGAGGAGAGAGGGAAGTAGAGAAGACACACACACACACACACATACACACAAAGAGTCCACTCTGAGTCAGATTTCTTCCTCAAAATAATTCACAAATGAGTATCAGTGAATTCAGAAATCAAAAGGAGGTGGAAGAGAAGAAGACAAGAACAAGAAAAAAAGAAAATGAAAAAAACAGAGGACTGAAAGGTAAGTTTGTTTGTTTTTTTTTTTTTTAACTAGCTAGGAGGAGTGAGAAAGGAAAGTGGAGGGAAGAGGTAGAGAGAAACTAGTTCCTCTCACACTGGATAGGACACCTAGTAACCTAGCAATGGAGAAAACAACAACAGTTAATTTTGGTCAACCAGGTGATGGATGGGGCAAAAGGGACACACGTGTATAATAATAGTAATAATAAAATAGAATAGAGTAAAAACCCCTAACAGTCAGTCTGCATCTTGGACCTCTCCGGATCAGGTGACCTGAACAAAGACAGCCAATTGTAAGAAGTATCCAAGAAACAACAACAACAACAACAACAAAACACTCAGGTAGTCTTTCCCAGGAAGGTGTGAGGCTCTGATTGATCAGGTATTTTGTCATTCAAATAGAGCTCCAGCCACTTAAACAAAAAAGAGAAAGAAAACAAAAAAAAAGGTTTGGAATGACACCCCTGGTAAGCCAGGAATTTTGGTAAGGAAAATAGCTCAGTGGAGAGCCTTCTAGGAGCAGCTCTCCAGCCCCTGGGGCCTGGTTCTGGGGTGGGGAGGAGGGGTGAACTTCAGAAATAATTAAAAAGGTTCCTTTCTTTTATCCCTGGCCTCTGTTTTCTAACCCAAGAGTGGTCTCACCCTCAGGACCTCTTATTCACCCTCCTTCTGATGGACCAGTATCCTACCCTATCCAGAGAATCCCCAGTCACAAGCTTCTGCTTGTTGGAGCTCACACTGGCTGCTGCTTGCAAGTTGCCATCTTGGCTCCACCCCCTCAAGTTTTTTTTTTTAATCTGAGATTCTTGTAAAAAATATATGATTTATTAAATAAATTAGCCTTAAAACATTACCTTTCTGTGAAAATTTGCTAGCAAAAAGTCAGAATTTAGCACATCTAATTCTGTAAAGAGATGGTACCACAAACCTCCTGACTCTGTGAAGGAGCAGACATTTATCAACTCTCTAGGATGCAAATAGAACATGCAATACCCAGTGCCAATCCTCTGCTTCATGACACTGACCCCCCCAGTTCCCAGAGAACACATTAACTGGATAAATAGATAAGATGAAATGACCTCCTTGGTTACCTCAATGAAGGGATACTACTGAGTCACAAACAATACTATTCATTATATTGAGGAACTTCTTAGATAATAGCTGTAACCCCTTCTCATGAATATACAGTGAATAAAATCTCCATATGAGGGGCTGATGGAGTAGCTTACTTGGGCAGTGTGTTTCTTTGTCCTGTGCTTCATCCATGTTTCAAGACTTGCTCCTAGTGCATTGAAGGAAGTTTTGGTACTGTGGTCTCTTTGACTCCCTGCCTTCTCTGTCTCTGTCTGAAAAGAAAAAAAAACCTTTCTACATCAGGATTTAGACTTTTAATCAGTTTTTGCATACCAAATTGTGAAGATTGCTCCAGGGTTTCAGTCCCTCCTAGCTTGAATCCTCAATTTGATTCTTTAATACACACACTTTAAAATTCAAGAATATCTTGTTTTTTTTAAGTTTACATTCTTTACATTTCATTAGAAATTCCTTGCATTTTGAAATGTCATGATTCAGTGTTTATATTCCTTTGATGTCAGGATTGAGATACCACCTCCAAAATGATTACTGAAGTTGGTAAATCATTCCTAATCATTGTACTGGAAAAAATAAGAACACCAATGTAACCAACTGATAGAATCCATCATTTTTCTACATTTAAAGTACTCTGGCTAAAAGTAAAAAGAAATTAAGGACTCCCATCTTATTTTCCACCTTCATAATGATGATAAAATAGTCACAAGAAAATAAAACTTGAACATTCTTTCTAAACCTCTTTAAAATAAGATTGATTTCTTTAAAACATAAACAGAAATGAAATCCTTTGTCCTACAATAGTACTCTTCAACAAATTGATATTCACAGATAGTGGTTTACTGTGTTTTGAGAATTTTAAATACATGATTAAGTCAATAAAGTACAGGTGGAAAATAACCAATGGACAAAAGGTTATTCAAACAGCAAGCAACCATTGATTGAGTGGCCTCTAAGTCTCTTGACTGGAAACATACAACCTTGGCTATATATTAGAGTTACTAGAGAGCTCTGAAAAAGGCTGAATTTTGGACCATACCACAATCCAATTAAGCAAAATCTTTGGAGAGACCTAAGCATCATTACTTTGAAGATTTCCAGGTGATTCCGAAATGCAGCCAATGATGCAACCACTGCTTCATATCAATGATGTTTAACCTTCAGGCACATCAGGGTTATTTAGATGCTGTTCTTCAAACTTATACAAGTCTTAATGAACTGGAACTTAGAACTCTCTGGATGAGAGATTTTATTTGGTAAAGGGCATAAGGTAGTTGGCACTATTTGCTGTTTACTATTAGTAATCAGGTGTGCACCATATGATTACTTTGAAGAACTGGATAATAATTATCCACTGCAACCTGAACAAAACCATTTTCTTAGTAAGGCAGACTTGTTCTATAATGACACTCTTTTTAAAACAAAAAGAGGCAGGGACTTAGAAGAATAATGAAAGAGGAAGCTTGACGATTACTTACCTGTTCCACCAGGTGCTAAGACACTTAGGAATCACAGTAAGTGGGTGAACAAACACTGGGCATTCAGAAATCTGACTTTCATACAAAACCCAGGGCTTCTATGAACCAGTAATCATGAAACAATAGGAGGAAACTAGAATTGTTTTTAGCTCAGGAGAAAAAGTTAATCTCAACAGATACTCCCATCCCAACATATTCTCACACTCAAGGTATTGAAAAGCATTGATATACAAAGAAGATGCATGAAGTATTTCATTGTTAAGAACTGAGGATAAAAGACACAGCTGAATTCTATTTTACCAGTGTTTCTGAAGTAATCCAAACTATGGTATGCTTACTAAATAAAAACATATTGATTTTCACAAATGACAAAGAAATATTACTTCCCCATCCACACACCAGCAATGAATATGTGTTGTGACCTTTGTTTATAACTATCCAACACGTTTCAACGTTATGATTATCAGGGAGCACAGGTTAGCAGAGTTTTGTATAGCCAGAACTGGAAAACATCTGGGAATCCAGGTGCTCAACATTTAAATTCTCTGTGGCAGGAGTGTTCTTTCATTATATGAAACTGTCACATTATTATTTAGCCTAATGATACCATCATTATCATATTCACTTGAGTGACAAAATGCCAAATTCATGCTCATCAATTTTCTACTGTGTCTTTCCAAATTAAAGACCTTTTACTTTTTAAATCTATCAAATTATCATGGTAGGCTCAAGCAGTAGAAGGAGTTACAGTGATGATATTAAAAAATGTACTGCCATCTTTGTCCATCTATATATAATTTAAGCATTAAATTCAGTACTGATGAGATTTAGCTTTTTAAGCCTGAATTGTTATTAATTTAATTATGTGTATCAAGACAAATATTTAAGTGTGAAAAATTCAATCTCATTAAATAAGAGAAAAGTAAACATAATTTAGAGGGGAATGTTAAAAAGAAATGTTCTTATTATAGCAATGTGCTAAACTATATAATTCTTTTGACTGAACTAAAGGCTGTATTTGTTTTTCATTCATTTTAAAGATGATGTTCTAATGACACACATATTAAAGCAAATATAGTTAGTAGAAATGACATAAAATAACAGTAGATGTTGAAAGGTCTCTAATAATTTAACAAATGACCTAAGGAGAACTAGTAGTGCAAGCAAAAATAATACAAGGATATTTGAGTTATTACGTTTTGTAATTCTGGAATCAAATAACACGAGTCTAAGACCTTGCTTAACGTGATGGTGGAAAAGGTTTTAAGTTGGGGGTGTATTTTGAAGATAACTGTCACCAAGAGGTGAGAAATCATACTCATAGCTTATTAGTTATACGGTCAACTATTAATCCTCCCCAATGAAATTATTAAAAAAAAACAAAACAACCTTGGCTTAGTCAGGTATGTGTAAATTTGGCAAGTTTGTAAACCATTAAAAGTCTTATTTCAGTGTTACCTAACTTGGCTGTTTGTTATGAGGCTAGAGTAGTAGACAATGTACCTGACATAGCACGTGATCAGTGATTAGTTTTTATTGCTAGTAGCAAAGATTGTTTTATTATGTTGTATACTACACAATGCTGAATGCTTTATATTGACATTTTATAAAGCAATTTTACATAGCAAAGATAAGTAGGCAAAGGGTATTTAGATTTAAGCTAATATTTGAAAGATATTTTTAATTGATTTAATAATGATTGACAAGACCATAGGACAAGAGGGGTATAATTTCACATAATTTTCATCAGCAGAGTTCCATACCCCATCCCTTCCACTGGACGCTTTCTTCTTTATCACTCTGGAAGAATAAACCTAGGATCATTATGGGGTGCAGAAGGTGGAAGGTCTGGCTTCTGTAATTGCTTCTCCACTGGATATGGGTGTTGTCAGGTCAATCCATACTCATAACCTGCTTCTATCTTTGCCTAGTGGGGCAGGGGTGTGGAGAGGTGAGGTTCTGGGGTACACTGGTAAGGTTGTATTCCCAGGGAGGTCAGGCTGGCTTCATGGTGGCATCTGTAACTTGGTAGATTAAAAAGCATTAAGATATAATGCAGAAGAAATTGTTTAATAATCAGGAACCTAAAGGTGAGAATATAGTAAAATGAGATTTGGATTCTCCATTTTGGAAAAAACTAAGAATTCTATTTTAGGTATACTCCATGGGGCCCATTGACTACTACCTCCCTTTGTAGGATGTGGCAGTCCCTTCCCTTCCAGTATTGGCCTACATTGGCCTATAGGGCTAGGTCCTATAGAGACCCACAAGAAGGTTCAATATGTTGTTCCTGATGGAGATGACCAGTGACAGTGGAGAGAAGGATCTGTTAGAGGCCTAGTCCCATATATCTATGTGAAAATCCCAGGGTTCCCTGACTAAGACTCTGCATGATGGGGTGGCCTGGTAGTGACCAAAAGAGGCATAATTAAAGTATCCTGGTCTCTTGCCCTTATCCAGCTTTTGTAGTCCTTACCTTGTCTGATAAGGTTAACCTTAGAGTGATTGAGGGAAGTTAAATAGGAAGTAGGTGAGGAAGGTATATAGGTTTACATGAGTAAAGCCAAAACTTGCAGTGTGATGAATTTATGACTATATAATTGAACCCTTAGATAACAGCTGATATCAGTAAATTGAAATTACTAAACAGAATATGGCTCAGTGCAAATAAAAGCTCCATAAACTTATCCATATCACACACTGGAACCTCTTGGGTGTTAAATACTTTTTATACCAAACTCTTCTTTACTCATCATTTCTCTCTCCTGCCACATTCTCAGATTTGATTCTTTGCCTGAGGTCTTTGCCCTTTACCTTTCTCTTTCTGATACAGCTTCTCTTTTCCTAAAACTACTGTATCCTCTGTGGTCTCTTCAATTCATAGCCTTTATCTTGCAATGACAGAAAAAAAAAATCACATTAGGAAGGAGAACTAATTGGTTTAAAATCATTAGTTAAGTCATGTTTTTATTTTTATTTTTTATTTATTAAAAGGAAGCATTGACAAAGCCATAGGATAAGAGGGGTACAACTACACACAATTCCCAACACCAGAATTCTGTATCCCATTCCCTCCCCTGATAGCTTTCCTATTCTTTGACCCTCTGGGACCCAAGGTCATTGTGGGATGCAGAAGGTGGAAGGTCTGGCTTCTGTAATTGCTTCCCTGCTGAACATAGGCATTAACAAGTCGATCCATACTCCCATCCTGCTTCTCTCTTTCCCTAGTGGGGCAGGGTTCTGGGGAAGTGGGACTCCAGGACACATTGGTGGGGTTGTCTGTGTAGGGAAGTCTGGTCGGCATCCTGCTAGCATCTGGAACCTGGTGGTTGAAAACAGAGTTAACATACAAAGCCAAACAAACTGTTGAACAATCATGAACCTAAAGGCAGGAATAGTGCAGATGAATAGTTGGGTGGTTCTCTATTTTGTAGATAGCGAGTAGGCATATTTTAGTCATATTCCAAAGGGCTCATAGCTAAATTAGTTTTTTTTTTTTTTTCCTTTTTCTTTTTTCCCCTGAGCCTGAAATCTGATATGCAGGTGGATCCAAGTTATTGTCTGGGGAGATGATGTCGTGGATGGAAAAAGGACCAGAAAGCTGGATCAGGGAACAGAATATCTCCCTAATATGGGAAAGGTATATAAATATTATTGACTGTAAACCCCATCAATTTGATGTGGTCTGGGGCCCATATTCAGCTTAGGAGCCTATGTGACCTCTGTATCCCTGTAGATCTGAGCTCACATTCTATGGTCATGAGTAGGAACATTCCAAGCTGCCCCAATACCGACCTTCCTCAGGTATAGCATAGAGTATGTTGTCCAGCCTTCCTTCAGAGGATGAAATATTCTCTACCTACCGTTGTTGATCCACATTAAGGGCAAGGTTCTATGGGGGCCCACAGAGGGGTCTATTGTGTTGTTCCTGATAGAAGTGACCAGTAACAATGGGGAGAGGGATTTATTTGAGGTTTAGGTCCATCATGTCTGTTTGGGAATTTCAGGACTCTCTGAATAGGGCTCCAGCTGATGGGGTGGCCTGATAGTGACTAAAGAGTCATCCTTAAAGTATGCCAGTCTCTTGCCCTTATTCAGCTTTCAGTCCTTGTTTTGATAAAGTTCGCTTTGGAGTGACTGAAGGAAGTGTTATAGGAAGTAGGTGAGGAGGGTATCTAAGTCTAAGTAGATACTATTTCATTATGAACTTTATACGGACTCACTACAGACTATTGTGTACTTACTTAGTCATGTTTTAATGAATGTTAATATCACTGATTTCCTATTTTCTAGCTAAATATGGAATATATAGCAATACCCTTTGTTTCTGCAGAAATGTAGAATCTGAAATCACATATATGATGAAATGCTAGTTGCTAATAGTTATTTAGCTATTTAAGTGAATACAATGACATATGTTATACCATGTATGAAACAAACTCACTTGATTCTTAGCATCCCATGGCTGGTTGATTGAAGATATTATCTTTCTCTGTCTCTGGCATAAGTGTGAGTGTGTGTGTGTGTGTGTGTGTGTGTGTGTGTGTGTAATTTAATTTTCTATTCAAGAGTGATCTCTAGCCCAATTATAAAGAAACTATGAAAAAGAATAAAGTATAGGTAATCTTAGGCAGATATTATATATATATATATATATATATATATATATATATATATATATATATGTAAGGATTTGTAAAAATTGACTACTCTGTTGGCTTTGGGAATTTTCATTAATAATAAATATACCAATAGGTTTTTATTCTTAATGTTACCATTTTACAAAAGGAAAAACTGAACACTATGAAATTAATAATCTTTCCACTGGTTACACAACTAGAAAATATGGAAGCATGTGAATGCTGCTCAACTCTGTCACTGAGAATATAAGATAATACTATTACCAAATCAGAGATTTGAGCTGCTCACTGTTTGGAAGGCAAATTAACTCAGAGGGAACAGTTGGTGCAAGAAAAACAGGTTTATTCAGGTGACTATTGACTGAAAATTCTAGACTGATGCCTCATAAAATCACTTTTCTGTCAGGGTAGGGCTCATAGTTTGTAAGAATAATTAGCCAGTGTGTTTTATATAGAGTTATTTATCTGATGAGGTCAAACAGTTAAGGAGGGGTGTCCAGCAAGGGAGACACAAAGGGAGGAAATAGTGATGGTATCTACAGAAGAGAATTCCAGGCAAAGGAAACACAGCAAAGTTTCAAAGGCAGAAACTAGTCAGATTGTTTTATGAGCAGCAAATAAGCCAAGAAGAAGTCAGAGAAATAGGAGTGGTGGGGAGAGGTGAGCAGCTCAATAAAGCTTTGGACCAAAGTAAAGATTTTAGATTTTATTGTAAGTTAACTTGGGAAGCCTGTGAAAGGTTCTTGAGTGGGGAGGTTATAAGACCTAACCCATGTATTACAGCTTTTTCAGAGAATTGATTCACAGAAGTTGGTGAGAGCAGGGTAGAGGTAGAAGCATGGAGCCAAATTAAAATTACAAAGTAAGTGAAATGATCCAGTAAGAGTATGATACTGTTTGGACCAATATGAAGACTATGGAAGTGGTGAAAACTGGCCAGGCAGGAAAATTTTGAAGATGGATCTGACAGGGCTTACTGCTAAATCACCTTGTCACAGATTACAAAATGTTGTTCTGTACAATAGTACACTGCCTCATTTAACCCTCCTGACAAGGTTGAAAAGCACTTGTTACATTTAGTTTGTATGCAGAAAAACTGATGATCTGAAGTCTTAATGTATGATATTGAATAACTTTAGCAGAACAGGGTTTTCTCATTTCCAACGGTCTCCTCCTATAAACAGTCTCACTCTCTGACAGCACTTTTAAAAATTATACAGATTGCATGTATATAAGTTTGTTCTTTTACCATCCAATATCTGTTTAATGTCAAAAACAAACATCTAGTTCAATCATAGTGACTTCCCATTACACCTTCATTCCATTAAGCCAGAAGTATTTGTCTAGACTTCTTCTTCTTTTTTTTTTGCTTCCAGGGTTATTCCTGGGGCTCGGTGCCTGCACTATTTGTCCACTGCTCCTGGAGGCTATTTTTCCCATTTTGTTGCCCTTGTTGTTGTGCTTGTAGTTGTTATTGTTGTCATAACTGTTCTTATTGTTGGATAGGACAGAGAGAAATGGAGAGAGGAGGGGAAGACAGAGAGGAGGAGAGAAAGACAGACACCTGCAGACCTACTTCACCACTTGCTAAGCGACCTCCTGCAGGTAGGGAGCCCGGGACTCGAACTGGGATCCTTATGCCTGGCCTTGCGCTTTGTGCCACATGCGCTTAACCTTCTGCGCTACAGCCTGACTCCCTTGTCTAGACTTCTTACACATGTTTTCATAGAGTTCTGAAGGGATCATTTAAACTCCTAGAGATAGATAATTTTTGCAACTTCATGGCCTTATCTCTTAGTGGATTTCATACCTGCAGTATGTGCACGCACACACACATACACAGACACACTAATTAATAATTTTTATAACCTATGGCTACATCACCCTGAATCTGTCCAGTCTCATATGATAAAATGGACAAACGTAACTATGTGAGTTGTACTTTCCGGGTTAGTATAGTCACTTAAATATTTGTCTTCCAGATCTGGGAGGAGAAAGAGAACTTTGCATGGCAGTAGTAGACTAAAACAGAAAGTATCAATTAGTCTTCTCAGAAAATAGTTATTAAAACCTCAGGTTGCACAAAGGTATCTGTAGGGTATTATCTTTGTCCCTTCAGTATAAAATAACTTTTGTATGGTATTTTTAAAACATTTCTAGAATAGACTTGGGGGATGGAGACTATGAAATCAGGGAGATTTCTAAGTAGGCAAGTTATTCCTTGGATGTAATTATAATTTAAGCAACATGATGCTAATTTTCCCCTTGCTCTCATAGTTGAGGAATAAAATGAAAATTAACAGCATCTTTACTGAGATCACATAGAAAGTGATTCTAGCTTAGTACTTATTAAATCTCCATTCCTGGGATAAATAGTTACTTAAAGGGCTATAAATGAAAGCCCCAGTATGTTCTTTGACAATTTTGTTCACTTTAGAATCTATTGGCATATATATATACAGTATGGGAAGGGTAATAATTTAGTCTCCAGGCAACCTTTCAGCTCTCTCTATGACTCTGTAGCTGTTGAAGAGAGCCACAGAGAGCTGCTCTCATATGTGGATTTTGGCATGCAGGATGCCTTTCTCCCTCAACCATCACGACACCAATATAAGGCAATTTGGCTGGTTTGACTTCATTAGGAATTGGAGTGTAATGTCTTTTAGTGCCTTTACCCTCCCACAGAGAATGGAAGAATATCACAGCTCCTAAAGGTTATTACTTGCGGGTACAACTCTCCATTTTTTAATTTCTGCATCTGTAATGCATGCCTGAAGTTCAGATAAGAAAGATTATGCACAAAGTTTCTGATTGTTCAGATCTCTACTTAACTTAAGTCACGTAATGCTAACATGATGCCAACTGGACTTCCCTGGGCAGAAGACCCCACCAATGTGTCCTGGAGTCCCACTTCCCCAGAACCCTGCCCCACTAGGGAAAGAGACAGGCTGGGAGTATGGATTGACCTGCCAATACCCACGTTCAGTGGAGAAGCAATTACAGAAGTCAGAACTTCCACCTTTTGCACCTTATAATGACCCTGGGTCCATACTCCCAGAGGGATAAAGAATAGGAAAGCTATCAGGGGAGGGGATGGGATATGGAGTTCTGGTGGTGGGAATTGTGTGGAGTTGCACCTCTCTTATCCTATGGTTTTTGTCAGTGTTTCCTTTTTATAAACAAAAATTAAAAAAAAATGATTTTGTTACTATAGTGCTTTATTTCTGTTGACTGATGTATAAGAAGTCACTTTTGAAAAATGACAAGTCCTATGTGATAACCAATAAGTGAAGTGATTTTCCACCTCAGTGGTTCTGTAATGATTTTAAAGGAAAAATACAAGTGTGACATTTTGGTGGAAGTGCAATGAAATACTAATTTCCAAATGTGCAAAACAAAAAGATTGAAGATATGGCCAGCTAATTCTTAAATAAGAAGAAACTGTTCTTGACTCTGGAGTAATATTTAATTTTTTTAAAAAAAACTTATTCTGTTCTTTGCCTTCCCACAAAATACCCCCTTGTCAGTCACATTAAAGGGAGGTATTTAACCTCAGTAGTAGAGTCAACATCTTCAGGGGCCTCTCTTAGGCCAGAAAGCCTCTATAACACAGAGGTTTTATGTTTCTCTCTGATCTAGATTGCTTACTTAAAATCAGCCTCCACCACCTCTGCCCTTTTCATTTTTCTTCCAGCCCTCTCTAACTTCTAACAATGCACTCAAGCCTCTAGTGTAAAGATGCTTATGAATGGGCAGGTAATTGGTTATTGAAGGTTGTATCTTCCTTTCTAAAGCATGTGACTAACTGCACAGTGGCTGGTCCGTTAGCAGGGATGAGTGAATGTTGTTGAATGTACTTAAATCAACCTCGAAAAAAAATCAGCCTTAGCACCCCCTTGAATTCCATAGTGTTCTGAATTCCGGGATGGGGGGAGGGGAAGCCAACTGCTGTTGTCCTGTCTGGGAGACTCACTTAGAGACCAACAAAAGGAGTCATACCTCAGCAGAGGAAGAAGTCTTTTCTGATGCCCGTTGTTGCCTGGGATTTTGCCCCAAACTGTTCCTTATGCATCAAGCTAAGGTATCCCTGGGACTTAGTTCTTCCTGACTCCTCCCACTATCAGACTGGCTCTGTAGATTTTATTTGTTCAGATTTCTGTTAGTAATAACCTCATAAAATGTAAACATTTCTAAGTAGGATAACATCTTAGCTTCTTGTCTCCTACAGTAATTGTGATAGATGAAATTATTACTCAAATTATTTACATACTGGAGTTGACATGTGCCTTCACTCAGGCTGGGCAGGATATAATTCACTGCACTGTGACTTTGGAGTCATTGGGCGCCCTGCCTTGGCCACAGCAATATTAACCGACTCATAATGTGATTACACTGTTGGCCTTTAAACTACATTTCTGTCATCACCTTACCTCTCTCAGGAAATGATAATCCCTTCAGCTAGACCAGAAAATGACAACTGTAGAGGATCCCAGACCTAACACTAATACAATCTAGTCAAGGACAATAAGTCTTCAGTTTACCTACATATATCTGTTCATCTTTTAGGTTTATATATTTCTGAATGGTTATGCAATAATAGTAACATAATAATAACTTTATTTTATACTGTCTAAATGCATTATGTATGCATTATTAATTTAATTATTACTTAAGACACTGGAACTAGATATTTCCAAATTTTAAAAGAATAGGCTTGATACCAGAGCTAAGATCTGAACCCAGATTTTTTAAAAAAATTATTTATTTATTTATTTAAGAAAGGAGACATTAACAAAACCATAGAATGAGAGGGGTACAATTCCGCACAATTCCCATAACCCCATCTCCACATCCCACCCCCTCCTCTGATAGCCTTCCCATTCTCTATCTCTCTGGGAATATGGATCCAGGGTCATTGTGGGTTGCAGAGGGTGGAAGGTCTGTCTGGCTTCTGTAATTGCTTCCCCGCTGAACATGGGTGTTGACTTGTCGATCTATACTCCCAGTCTATCTCTCTCTTTCCCTAGTAGGGTGGGGCTCTGAGGAAGTGGCGCTCCAGTACATATTGATGGGGTCGTCTGTCCAGGGAAGTCTGGTCAGCATCCGGAACCTGGTGGCTGAAAAGAGAGTTAACATAGAAAGCCAAACAAATTGTTGAACAATCATGGACCTAAAGACTGTAATAGTGCAGATGAAGAGTTGGGGGTATTCCCTGCATGCTCTTGTGTACTTCTGCTTTCAGGTATATATATTTTCCCCTAGTTTATGGGCACGGGTGAACCTATGCTCTATCTCAGGGGACCTGGACTATATCTAGGTTTGGGGACTTTATTGGGGAGTGGAACACCTGGAATGGAATTAGAGAATACTATGAAAGGAAAGGTCTCACCGAGTGATGAAGCTGAAGGGTTGTCATTCCACACCTGAAGTCTCTGGTCACAGTCTGAAGTGCAGCATGCTGGGGTGGTTCTCATTGTGTTGATTAGATTGCGATCTGCGAATACAATATTATTTGATTTGAATTGAGAGCAGCATGCAGAAAAGTGGGCCCCACCCTAAGGCTCCAGGACTGGGGGAAATATAGGCTCTATAGTGAAAATGTGAGGTTCCTGTTGTCTTAGGGCTCAAGAAGACAATGGATAGTTATTGTTATCATCACATTATTTGGTGATAGGGTTAACTTTGGAAAGTCCCTTTGATAGGGTTTGGGGTATAGTTCCCAGCATCTTTATATAGCTGTGCTGTCGGTTACTCCTGTTCTCCCTGGTCTAGGCTTTTGGGAGAAAACATATCAAAGACAGCCTATGTATTAAAAAGACTCAGTCTGTGTTTTCCTGGAAGGAACCCAGGTGCCCAACAGCAGATGAGTGGCTGAGAAAGCTGTGGTACATATACAAAATGGAATACTATGCTGTTATTAAGAACAATGAGCCCACCTTATCTGACCCATCTTGGACAGAGCTAGAAGGAATTATGTTAAGTCAGCTAAGTCAGAAAGATAAAGATGAGTATGGGATGTCCCTACTCATCAACAGAAGTTGAGAAAGAAGAACAGAAAGGGAAACTAAAAGCAGGATCTGATTAAATTGAGAGCAGGGCACCAATGTAAAAACACTGTGGTGAAGGGGAGGGTGGCCATTGGGCTTCCCGGCATGGTGGAGGGTGGGGGGAGTAGGGGTGGGTGGTGCGGATGGGTCACAGTCTTTTGGTGGTGGGAGTGGTGTTTATGTACAATCCTTTTAAAGTGTAAACATTATATAAACCACTATTTAATTAATATGAGAGGCGAAAAACTGATGATATGACTTAAACTCAGATTTTTAAAAAACTTTCTCCTTTCTTTTTTAATATTTTATGTATTTATTTTGGATAGTGACAGAGAGCAGGGAGGGATGGAGAATGAGAGAGAAAGAAAGACATCTGCAGCAGTGCTTCACTACTTGTGAAGCTCCCTTCCCCCTGAAGGTGGGGAACAGGGTCTTAAACCAGGTCCCTTGTGCACTGTAACGTGCATATTACTGGGTCTGCTGCCATCTGGCCCTCTGAACTCAGATTTTTATGACTCCAAAGTCAAAGATCTTCAATTTTTAAAAATAAAATGTTGCAGTAAAATCCATAGAAATTAAAACCTAAGCAAGATCTATAGGCTGATTTGGTCTTGTATCTTCTTTTGATACCAGTCCTTTCAGCCAGCATGACTTTAATCACACTGATTTCCTTCCAAACTCTTAAACTTGTTAAGTTTTCATCCACAGGTTATTTTATCATCGTGGTACATATTTTTTTCTGTCTCTCATGGCTGACATTTTCTTATCCTTTAAGGTTTCAGAAAGGTCTATGTGGCCACTTTAGAACAGCCTTCTGTTCACTATCTTCTCTTGTATACCATTTAATTTTTTTCCTTCACTACATTGTCACAACTTTTTTTTTCATTATATTTATTTATTTATTGGATAGAGACAGTCAGAAATTGAGAGAGAAGGGGGAGATAGGGACAGATACAGAGAGACACCTGCAGTCTTGATTCACCATTCATGAAGCTTCCCCCGTACAGGTGGGAACCACGGCCTTGAACCTGGGTCCTTGTACATTGTAACATGTGAGCTCAACAAGGTGTGCCACCACCTGGATCCCTGCCTCAGCTTTAATTATTCTTATTTTTTGTATGTCTCTCTCACCAAATGCATTTTCACTAGGGAAAAATATACTGGTCTTGAATATTATTGTTATAAGAGAATATTGTGCCATGTACTGCACATAGTAGCTACTTTATTTATTTATTTATTTATTTGCCTCCAGGGTCATAGCTGGTGCTCAGAAAATGTGATGTGATTGCACGACAAATCTACTGCTCCTGGCAGCCATTTTTCTATTTTTTAAAAAACAGAAAGGATGGAGGGAAATTGAGAGAGGGGGGAGATAGAAAGGGACAGAGAAAGACAGATACCTGCAGACCCACTTCACTGCTTGTGAAGCAACCCCCTGCAGGTGGGGGACCGAGGGCTCAAACCAGGATCCTCAGGGCTGGTCCTTGACCACTTCACTCTGTGCACTTAACCCGGTGAGTCACCATTCAACCACCAACTAATTTTCTTAGAAAAAAAAGAATGAATAGATGAGTGATAGGATGGGATTATAAAGGACACACTAATGAATGGTGAACTGTGAACTTATTCTAGATGTGTGAAAGGAACTCACACCAAAGAAACCAAAGAAAGACCCAATACTGGCCGTCAGCTATAGACCAATTTCTCTCCTCTCCGTGTGTTACAAACTCCTTGAGAGGCTGCTTCTGTCATGTATTTCTCATCTTACAGAGAAATTCCTATCACCCACCCAGGCTGGTTTCCGCCCAGGAAGATCTAACTGCGAACAAGCCCTGGCCCTCTCAACTTACATTGCAAATGGATTCCAGAAGAATTTAAAGACGGGTGCTGTCTTTGTTGATCTCACAGCAGCCTATGACACGGTCTGGCACCGTGGTCTCCTGGTCAAGATCTCAAGATGCCTGCCTCCATGGGTGGCCAACACTATATCGTTTCTTCTCCAAAACAGAAGATTCCGGGTACATCTGGGTGACAAGTCTAGCAGATGGAGACTTGTCTCAAGTGGCCTCCCCCAGAGCTCTGTTCTGGTTCCTACGCTATTTAATATTTACATCAATGACCTTCCAGAAACTTCTTCAAGGAAGTTCATCTACGCCGATGACATCTGCTGTGCAACTCAGGCATCAAAGTTCGACATCCTCGAGGAAACACTCACGAAAGACATGTCTCTGATATCTGATTACTGTAAAAAATGGCGACTAATTCCTAGCACTGCTAAAACGGTATCATCTGTTTTCCATCTACACCATGCCTTGGCCTTGCGTGAGCTTAATGTGCAGCTTGGCGATCCGAGAATCCGGCATGAAGCCCAGCCAGTCTATCTTGGTGTTACTCTCGATCGCACTCTGTCATTTCACGAACATCTCATAAAAACTGCAGCAAAGGTGGGCGCGAGGAATAACATCATTGCAAGACTGGCCAGCTCCTCATGGGGTGCGAGCGCTTCCACACTACGATCATCATCTCTAGCATTATGCTATTCCACTGCAGAATACTGTGCCCCAGTATGGTTCTGTAGCCCCCATGTCCACTTGGTAGATTCCAAATTATATTCCTCCATGAGGATAATTTCTGGAACCATCCGTTCCACCCCGGTTCCATGGCTGCCAGTTCTTAGCAACATCGCCCCGCCAGATATTCATTCGGGATGCAGCATCATCTAAGTTCATTTCCCACGTCTACACTCGACCGGACCTGCCAATATACGCGGATATCTATCTGTTCAATGCTTGACGTCTCCTCACCCAATCTGGTCCCCTACGCCTACACTGAACTTCTCTGTTCCAGTCTCTTGGAAACAGAACTGGCAGTCAGCTGAGGTAAAGAACAAACACCTCATCACAGACCCCTGCAAGCGTCAACCCGGCTTTGACCTAGCACGTTATGATTGGGCCCTCCTCAATCGCTATCGAACAGGCCATGGCCGGTGCGCTGCTATGTTCCATCGCTGGGGAGCCAGAGACGACCCGAACTGCCCCTGCGGCTACAGACAGACTATGACCCACATAGTCAACGACTGCCACCTCTCCAGATTCAAAGGAGGTTTCGAAACTTTACATCAGGCTCAACCTGATGCTGTTGACTGGCTATGGAAGAAGGGCAAACACTAGAAGAAGAAGCTGGAGGTAGGGTCTGTAGTGTAGGATACAGGATATAAGAGAAGCATATTGAGATAAGAGTGTCAGAGGGAAACTTTTAACCTGTCTCACCATCCCATATAATCTGCCCTGGGTGCTCAAGAAACGTTATTCCTCAAGGCTCTTCAAAACAGAACAGTCACTAGCTAAAAGAGTACAATATGTTTAGAACAGAGCTTTAAACCTTATCATGCAATGATAAGGTTTAAAAAAGGATATTCAAGTGTAATTTAGACTAAACCTTTCTTCTTTTACCTAGCTATACAAGTCATAAATTCCAGTGTATTATGAACATGAGTTGTGAGGTGCTAAGAACAATAGTACTTTTCCCCTTAAAATATAAGTTGATATTTATTGAATCTATTCACTTGCTGATTTATCTATCAAATATTATTAAGCTCCTACTATGGTAAGAGCTAAAAGATATGAGGACTAGAGTATAGCTCACTGGGTAGGGTAAAACCTTGCCATGTGCATGAACTGAAGTTTGTGTACCAATGCTACATGAGAAGCACCATGGAATTTGGGGGATCTGTGTGCAATGGTGTTTTACCCTCCCTCGACTGCTCTATGAATGGAAAAGTGACCAAGGAGTGGTGAAATAATGTGTATGTGGGACACTGGTGCCACCAAAAATAAAAAGCTATTTTATAAGTCAATGAATAGATACTCCTGCATTTATGAAAAGGTACTGAAGTATCCATGCAGTAGGAGTTATTTCTTGTCTTTCTAAAAAAATGGAAAGGTATATAGATTATATTTCAGGGTGTCTCTCTCCTTCTCCGGCAGGGTGTCCTCCAGGGGAAAGGTAACAGGCTGGTTCTTTCTCGCTCACGACACGGGTGACAAGAAGTAAAAGACACCAGGGGACTCTTAGCGTGAATCTAGAATCTGAGTCCTTGAGTCCCAGAATCCTAGAGTCCATTTATTAGCAAAATTGACATGAGTTAAATAGAAAAGCAATGGAGGTAATTATTGTTGCAATATGACAGAAATTTCAGGTTTCTTAACAGTCAGCATGCCCCTAAGGTAGGGGGTTGGTATGACAGGAATTGATGAGATACAAGACAGTTATTTTCCATAATACAAGCAACTTAATTATCCAAAGGTATTTGAGAGAAGCATAGGAGTTAAACCCGTAGGGTGAGACAGAGAGAAGATGGATATCAAAAGGCCATATAGTTTGGCATTTCTCTTGTCTGGGGTCTGAGGTGTGTGATGAAGTGTGTGATAAGGTGTGTTCTTCAGTGATCAGAAGGTGACTTTGAATGAGTGAATCTGTGGCCATGTGGCCTGCAGTTAATGGAGGGAAGTACTGGGGTATCTGTGGGCCTGAGAGTCAAGAAGGAAAGAACCAAGTCTGAATTTCCCCCCTTATGCTCACCTCGGTTGAGAGAGACTTACCAAGAGGTTATCTTCTCAGACCTCCATCCAAAGATGGGGGTGGTTCTCCCTAAGCTCTATCAGGCTCACACATGTTCCCAACATCTCCTCCTAATTTCTTTAATTAATGAACTGTGTTTATGGATCAATGTCAGTTAGAGCATTTCTTTCCTCTAAAGGAATATGAGTGTAAGGGTGAACTGAGACTCTCTGTACTGTAACATTAATTATGTCATGTATGCGTTTCTTGAGGAATTGAATGAGGCAAGGAATAATCAGCGATAGAGCTACCATAGCTAGCAAAGGGCCTAGGAGAGGTAGAAGCCAAGCAGTTAAAGGAGAAGAGAACCAGGAGTTAGTACCGAAAGAGGAAAAGGAATTCTTAATATCACAGCTAAGTTTGTGCAAGATATTAACATTTCGGTTTTACAAATATAATTTCATTTACAAAAGAAACAACATTTTTCTAGACAAAGATCACACTATTTAGCATAAATCAAGTCCAAACTATGGCAGTTCTGGAGTACCACCTTGGCAAGGGAGTTCATCTGTCTCTGGAGAGGCTCCAAGCTGTCATAGATAAAGTCAACGGACTGTTGGAGCTGATTTTCAATGCGTCCAGCAGCATAGAGAGATTGTCCCAAAGTCCACCAGCGAGTTTAAGGGATGCAGTCAGTTGATGTGATGTCCAGGGGAAGAAACAGCACGTCTGGTCCTCTGGTGGGTCAGCGCCAGCTGATGAAATTCTTCTTCTTCATAGAGGGTCAGCTGTGAAATAAGAAAAACTAGGAGGCAAGGACCAGGTAGAGAAGAACTGACATGAAAATTAGGTCAGCAGAATGAGAATTGGGTAGGCTGGTGAGGTTAGCTGGAGTATATACTGGCATGGTGTCCTTTAATGGTAAGGACTTGCCAACAGGGACTCTGTGGATTTTCCAAGAGCAGTAATGTCATCCACCATAATAAAAGGAAAACAAACATTCCAGCATTGAAAAAAGAAAAAAGAAAAAAAAAAGTGTCTCTATGACTATGTGTCTCTATAAATTGGGTGGCTTTGTCAATGAGATATAATAAATGGACAATTCGAATTTCTGTAAATATTAAGAAGGTTTAGTAAAGTTACTTCATTGATACTTTAGCCAACTGAATACTGGGGGGTGCATTCCCCTTCTTTTTTTATTAATTGAGCTTAAGGGTTATAGTTTTTCTTGTTTGAGCTATAGCCCACAGAAATTTAGAAAAAGTACCAATTGAGAAAAAAAAATTGTTTACCAAACATGGGCAGGTGAGTTACATCAATCTGCCAGAGAGCACTGGCTTTTACCAACGGGGATTAGTCTTCAAATTCTGAATAGCAGGATCTTAATTAAACAAAGCAGGAGCCAGTAAAGTGCTCTCACTATGGCAGGTCAAGCATTAAAATTTAAGACCCTTGTAAAAAAATGAAAAAAAAAAATTTTAGGATATGAGTGACTTTAGGAGTCATCACACACCCATAAATAAAAAAGAAAAATGTTTAGTTTTAAAACTTACCATATGAGCAGTCGGTTCTTCATCTGTAGATTGTACCTATAATTATTTACTTAAGAAAAAATAATGTGTACCAAGTTAGAAGTTTAATGGTTAGAATTGGCTTGAGTTCCTTCATATGATTTTAGAAGGCTCTTTATTAAAATATACCAGTATGTTATAGAAAGTCAATACCTAATGTGTTGACATGATAAAATGCTTACTATTTTTTTTAATCACTTAAACAATTTTAAACTTAGTTTGTTAGAATCTTTGTTTATCACAAGGCTTATCACACCCTTAGGGCAGCTATAAACAAGGGTGGGTACACAACTTAATTGATCTTTCACTTAAAAAGCTAATATCAACCTCATAGCTTAAATGTTTAAAAATAAATTTTTACTGTTACATTTATTTTAGATGACAATATTAGACTAAATAATTTTGTTGAATCACATCTGCCGAATAAAAAAAAATTTTTTATCAGTCCAAGAATATCATGTTTAACCCTTTATTCCTGGCAAGGCCACTGCTCTACACTGACTGGGTTATTAGAAAGCCAATTCAAACATGGCATTAACAAATTAACAAACAGTGGCAGTTGGTATTGGGGTGCTGTTAAGGTTTACAATTCTCACAAGAGTGAGAGAGACTGTAGAGGCATTTTACCATGCCTAGAGATCTCAGAAAATCTTTTAACTAATGAATTGATGCTGATATTAGCTATCAGAAGGACGAAACTGTCCTATATTTTACTCTGGTAAAGGTGTGCCAACTGTATGAGTCGGGATCTTTAAAACCACATTTAGCTTAACTAAATCTTATTTAAAACTTAAAGCAAACTATTATTTTGGAGGGTTAACACATATTAGTGAAAACAAGGTTAGCACAGACTTAAAACAGATATTCTTGGTGAAAAAAAAATTTTTTTTCCTTAGCTCACAGCCACTCCCCCCAACCCCGACCCCAGGAGGGGAGGGTGTGGCTAGAGGAATGATTGACTGCAGTCTTTGCCAATCGGTGGAGCAGGAGCTATATGATGTGATTGGCTGCACGGATGGAACAGGCGGGCTTAGTTTACCACCATGCCGAGAAAAAAATTTTGGAAGTTTCTTTTCTGGGCTAAGGTACATTTTAGATTTTTAAAGAAACAAATCATTAAATTGCTATCAAAAGTGTGTGCTGGTTCTCTAATAACCTTTAAGTTAAAGAGACCATCTTGTTTGATTGATTTCTTTCTTTCTTTAAGGAATAACTTGCTAGCCAGATAATATCTCACTCAGAACTGGTTTAACATTTTCTGAGGGCTCTGGCTGTCACAAAAAAGCTTTGTCTTTTGCATTTTCCTTTTAAGCAGTAAATAGCAGTTTTAAGACCATGCCTAGGTCCACTTTAATGTCTGATTGACTCAGAAATTAGGAGAGGGTATAGAACAAAATGCCACAAAAGTGGGAGAGGAAAAAATTAGGTCAGACTCGTTTAAGATTAAACAGGGGAAGGACACTCAGTTTCTCAGAGCCTGGCCAGGGTTCTGATCTGCTGAGGTTCCTTCTCTGTGTCCACTCCACGAGCTTCCCTGGAGCTTGAAGGATAGGGAGGAGAGAAAGATCACAGGGACTCAAACGAGAGCCTCGGGGTTACCTTCCGATGTACTTTGGTACTGCTTCCTGATTTCCTGGAGTCACGGTCCCGATCCTCTACGGTTGGGCCAGCATTTTTTTCAGCCAGGTGCTTGGGGTCGGGAAATTCTGCCCCACCCTATGGGCGCCAGATTTTGGGGTGTCTCTCTCCTTCTCCGGCAGGGTGTCCTCCAGGGGAAAGGTAACAGGCTGGTTCTTTCTCGCTCACGACAGGGGTGACAAGAAGTAAAAGGCACCAGGGGACTCTTAGCGAGAATCTAGAATCTGAGTCCTTGAGTCCCAGAATCCTAGAGTCCATTTATTAGCAAAATTGACATGAGTTAAATAGAAAAGCAATGGAGGTAATTATTGTTGCAATATGACAGAAATTTCAGGTTTCTTAACAGTCAGCATGCCCCTAAGGTAGGGGGTTGGTATGACAGAAATTGATGAGATACAAGACAGTTATTTTCCATAATACAAGCAACTTAATTATCCAAAGGTATTTGAGAGAAGCATAGGGGTTAAACCCGTAGGGTGAGACAGAGAGAAGATAGATATCAAAAGGCCATATAGTTTGGCATTTCTCTTGTCTGGGGTCTGAGGTGTGTGATGAAGTGTGTGATAAGGTGTGTTCTTCTGTGATCAGAAGGTGACTTTGAATGAGTGAATCTGTGGCCATGTGGCCTGCAGTTAATGGAGGGAAGTACTGGGGTATCTGTGGGCCTGAGAGTCAAGAAGGAAAGAACCAAGTCTGAGTTTCCCCCCTTATGCTCACCTCGGTTGAGAGAGACTTACCAAGAGGTTATCTTCTCAGACCTCCATCCAAAGATGGGGGTGGTTCTCCCTAAGCTCTATCAGGCTCACACATGTTCCCAACAATTATATCCATTTTATTTTCCCTTAATGTGTCTTGTGAACTTGGTAACAGGATGCCATGCCATGTAAGAATGCAATGTAAGTGATCAAGTCACTTATTTTGATTTATTAATGTCATCTTCATAGGAAAAAAACTTAGGAGACTGGCATTATTATTATTATTATTATTATTATTATTATATTACAGATGAGGAACTGAAACATAGAAGTTTAAGGAAACTGTCATCTTTACCCAACCAAGGCATGGATTCCAATCAAGGCAGATTGGTTCCAGGTTCTATGCTATATCAAGTTATCACCTTACCAAATCCTTAGGAATAGTATATTGGTACATGTGAGAAAATTCCAGCATTTCTCAAATTATCAAGGGGATTTTGTTTGCCTGAAATTACGGGGCAAGCTTTGGAAGGCCTGCCCTGCCCACCCCATGTCCATCACTCTGTTGGCCAACAGAGAGGTGTAGTAGAAGAGGAGGAGAACAGGCCACAGTGGGGGTGAGCAGGTAGAGTGACCACTCTGGACACTATGGCAAAGGATAGTGAGTTTATTGGGTTACACAGAGGTATTCTTATACTCAAGCAACCAGGCAGAATCGAGGATAGAGATAGGGAGAAATTGACAGGAGTTGGGGAGATAGAGAGGGAGACAGACACCTACAGCCTTACTTCACTACTTGTGAAGTTTTCCCCCTACAGGCAGAGACCAGGGGCTTGAACCTGGGACCTTGTGCACTGTAATGTGTACACTTAACCAGGTGCACCACTGCCTGGCCCCTTAGCTTTCCTATTCTTTATCCCTCTATAAGTATGGACCCAAGGCTATTATGGGGTACAGTAGGTGGAAGGTCTGGCTTCTATAATTGCTTCCCCTCTGAACATGGGTGTTGACAGGTCGATCCATACTCCCAGCTTGTCTCTCTCTTTCCTTAGTGGGGCAGGCCTTTGGGGAAGAGGGGCTCAAGGACACATTTGTGGGGTTGTCTCCACACAAGTCTGGTTGGCATCATGGTGGCATCTGGAATCTGGTGGCTAAAAGAAGAGTTAACATATAAAGCCAAAAAAATATTGTCTAATTATGAACCTAAAGGCTGGAATAGTGCAGATGAAGATTTGGGAGTCTCTGTTTTGCAGATAGATACCAGGCCTAATTCAGATATAATCCAAAGGGCCCATGACTCTACTAGTTTTTTTTTTTTTTTTTGATCCTGACATCTGATATACAGGTGGATTCCTAACCTGATATACAGGGGATATGATGCCAGGGTTAGAAAGCTGGATCAGGGAAGAGAGTATCTCCTAAATATGAGAAAGGTATATGAATATTGTTGACTATAAACCCCATCGATTTGATCTGGGGCCCATATACTGCTTAGCAGCCTATGTAACCTCTTCATCCCTCTAAGCTTGCGTCTGTGGTTATGAGTAGGAACTTTCCAAGCTGCCCCAAATTCAGGACCCATCTTCCTCAGGTGGAACATAGAGTACATTGTCCACCCTCCCTTTGTAGGATGGAACATTCTCTACCATTGTTGATCCACTTTGAGGGCAAGGTCCTATGGGGGTCCAAAAAGGGGTCTATTGTATTGTTCCTGATGAAGATGACCAGTGACAATGGAGAGAGACTTCTATTGGAAGTCTAAGCCCATCATGTCTTGTGGGAATCTCAGGATTCCCTGGCTAGGGCCCCAGTGATGGGGTGACCTGATAGTGACTAAAGAGTCATCATTAAAGTATGCCAGTCTCTTGCCCTTATTCAGTTTTTGTAGTCCTTAGTTTGATAAGGTTAGCTTTGGAGTAACTGATAAAAGTATAATAGGAAGAAGGTGAGGAGGGTATCTAGGTCTAAGTAGAAACTATTTAATTAGGTACTTTATGGTGTCTCTTTAGGTCTTTCTACTTGTTTGCCTCATTTATTGACTCACTGTAAATTATTGTGCACTTTTACTTTAAGGTATATATTTTGCCCTAATTTATGGATACATGTGAATATATGCCCTATATCATGGGACCTGGTCTATATCTAGGTTTTGGGACTGTGTTAGGAAGTGAACCACCTGAAATGGAATTAGAGAATACTATGAGAAAGGAAAGGTCTCACCTGAGTAATGAGGCTGAAGGGTTGACATTCAACTCTTGACATCTCTGGACACTCTGAAGTGAAGCATGCTGAGTTCATACATGTTATATTAAATAGGTTGGGATCATCAGATGCAGTATCATTTCTTAAGAATTGAGAGAAGTATGCAGGAAAGTGAGCCCTACCCTAGAGGGGAAATATAGGCTCTATAGAGAGACTGGGAGGTTCCTGTTGTCTTAGGGTTTAAGAAGGCAATAGATAGTTATTGCTATGATCAAATTATTTGGTAATAGGGTTAACTTTGAAAATTCAATTGTCAGCATTTGCTGCATCATACACTACACCATAATTTATGTCCTTTGATATTATTTATATATAGCTGTGTCTTATAAAGCAACACCACTGGTTGTTTCTGTTCTATTTGTTCTAAGTTTTTAAAAGAGTCAATATTTTAAGGGACAAGTTATTATTAGAAATGTATTAACAATTTGAGACCACTGTTAAAATTCAGTCTGATTACACTTTTGAAGTCTTAAGGGCTTAGATTAAAGGAACATATACTCAGCCTACAGTCTGTGCATTAAAAGGTTTGAGTCATCCAATCAGTTTTTCCCCTCTCATATTAATTAACTAGTGATTTATGAGAGTATAAGTTAATAGGAGTGTATATAAACACCATTCCCACCACCAAAGGACTGTTCCAGTCCCCCCTCCACACCCCCATTGAGACTGAACATTTACTCTCACCCTCTACCCAGAGATTTTCACTTTGGTGCTTTACTCCAAACTCAGACAGATCTTGCTTTGAGTTTCCCTTCTGTTCTTATTTCTCAATTTCTGTTTATGAGTTAGATCATCACATACTAGTCTTTGTATTTTGACTTAGCTCACTTAACATAATTCCTTCTAGCTCCATCCAAGATGGATCAGAGAAGGTGGGCTTATTGTTTTTAACAGCTGCGTAGTGTTCCATTGTATAAATATACCGAAGCTTTCTCAGCCATTCATCTGATGTTGGGCACCAGGTTTGCTTCCAGGTTTTAGCTATAACGAATTGTGCTGCTATAAACATCGGTGTACACTCTTTTTTTATTGATGTAATAATGATCCACAGGGCCATAGGATAAGAGCAATATAGTTCCACAAATTACCACTACGAGAGTTTCATATCCCATTCCCTCCACTGGTAGCTTTCTTATTCTTTATCCCTCTGGGAGCATCGATCCAGGATCATTATTGGGCACAGAAGTGGAAGGTCTGGCTTCTGAATTGCTTCACCACTGGACATGGGTGTTAGCAGATTGATCTATACTATCAACCTGTTTATTTCTTTCCCTAGTGGCAGGGCTCTGGGGAGGTGGGGCTCCAGGACATATTGGTGAGGTTGCCTGCCCAGGGAAGTCAGGTTGGCATCAAGGTAGCATCTGCAACTTGGTGGATGAAACAGAATTAAGATATAAAATAGAACAATTTTTTAAATAATCAGGAACCTAAAGGTAAGAATATAGCAGATGAGATTTGGGTTCTCCATTTTGGAAGAAGTTAGGAAGTCTATTTTAGGTATATTTGAAGGGGCCTATGACTTTACTAATTTTTGCCTGAGCCTAACAGTTAACATGCAACTGGGTTAAAGGTATTGGCTGGGGAGATGGTGTTAGAGTTGGAAATAGGACTAGAAAGCTGGATCAGGGCAGAGTGTAGCTCCCAAATATGGGAAAAGTGTATAAAGCCACAGAACCTAGATATAGACCAGGGCCCATGAGATAGAACACACTTGCTCTATGTGTGCATAAGATAGGGGAAAATATATACCTTAAAGTAAAAGTGCACAATAGTCTTCTGTGACTCAGTAAGTGTAGCAGGCAAGTAGAAAGGTCTAAAAAAGACACCATAAAGTACTAACTCAGATAGTTTCTAGTTAGACCTACATACCTTTCTCACCTACTTCATATTTTACTTCCCTCAATTACTCTAATGCTAACCTTGCCAGATAAATTAAGGACTTCAAAAGCTGAATGAGGACAAGAGATGGGTATACTTTAATTATGGCTCTTTTGGTCACTACCAGGCCACCTCGTCATCCAGGGCTCCAGTAAGGGAATCCTTATATTTCCACATAGAAATGATCGGCCTAGACCTGTAACAGATTCCTATCTCCACCATCACTGGTTATCTCCACTAAGAACAGCATCTTAGACCTTCCTGTGGTCCTGTAAAGGATTTTGTCCTCAATGTGGAACAATGGTAAGGACTGCCCCACTCTCTGAAAGAAGGCTGGGTCAACAGATTCTGCCACTCGAGGAAGACAGGTTCTGCAATGAGTGTATCCTAGAATGTTCCTAGCTATGACCATGGAATGCGAGCTCAGACCTACAGGTACACAGAAGTTACACAGGCTACTGGGCTGAATATGGGCCCCAGATCAGATTGATAGGGTTTACAGTTTATTTTCTTAATAAGTTCCACCATGTTACCATCTTCCTATGAAACCCTGTTTGTTTCTTGAACATTGTATCAAGTTACACTATTAAGTTTTTAATATGAATTTTCTTTTTGATTGTATAAAAGAACCAAAATGATGAGTTACTATATTTTTCATTTCTCTTTCCCAGAATTTTGGAAGTTTTACTTATAAAATAGATATCATGCTAGGATTCCAAAGGGGAAATAAAAGAAAGTCATGCCTTTGAGGTTGGGAGATGGAGAATAGGTAAAAATATTTCCAAATCTGGGCAAAGGATAACAAAGTACGAGTTCACGGGCACTGGAGTTCTGATTCATTTTTTTCTGTTAGTTTTTCAAGGAAGTTTTAGATTTCTTATAAGCAATGGTCTGTATCATATCTTTGAGTACGATGGCTTCAGAAAATAGATTCATTATCTCAGTTTGGGATTCTGAGTAAAATGTGTCATGCAGACACCAGATGATCTGCCCATCTTGCCATGTGGGGTCAGCTAATGACAGTAATTCAATCCTAGTCATGGTCACCTGAAGAATGATGTTTCTCTCCCATACGCCAGACAATTCACAATCTTCCTTGGGGTTTCTATACAATCTTAGGGAGGATATGGCTACTCAAAATTGCTGAACTTGAATTTTCAGTTGTTTTGATAAGTGGGGGTATAGAGTTGGATTTAAATTTGCTTGAAAAATAAGTTTGACAGTTTAGACTCATTTTTATAAAACTAATAGCTACTACAATAATATTTATCATGATTTTCAATTAGATATAAGGGTTTTTATCATGAGTTTATTGTTTGTCTGACAGACTATAAATTCTGTGAGGGCAAGGTGACACTCCAGTCATTTTCTCAAGCAGATTTTGAGTTAATAAATCTTCACACAATATTACAAAGACTTTTCCACTTAACTCATCAGTGAAGAACACTTCACAGAGTTAAAGATCAGAAATGCAAAAGAAAAAAATTTAAAACAACTATCAATGAGCTTTTATAATACCTTTTTGTTTCCATTTATTAGCAGCAGAAATTTAACTAAGAAAAATATCTTCGGTATCTTTTAAAAATATCCCTGTCAAATATATAACAATCATTGATGATGAATCATTTTCTCCTAGACAAACTTGGGCTGGAACTCTATTCCCACTGGGCTCCTAGACTCCTTAATATGTCCTTTCTATTTTAAGCATTTTAAATTCTCTAACAAATTGTTTATTAATGATAATGGAAACCCTTATTCTTTACCTTTGCATAGTCAAATATTAACACATTATTGTGTTATAAGCTCTGTAAGTCTATATAAAATGTGACACCTCACACTCTAAGATAATTTCTAAGCAAAATTTCATACACATTCTCATCCTACTCTTGGCTACTTCCAGTTTATCTTCCTGTCTTAAACGAAAATATCTCCCCCTTTAGGAAGACTTACATTGCCATCACCTTCGCAATCTCTCTTCTATTAGATGCATGAAAATATTGCCTATTTCCCCTATTTGTAAGTGCTTGTATAACTAAGACTGTTAGTTCAGATATCTAAAACATGTTCAGATCAAAGAACCTAAAACACAGATGCAACTCTTCTTCACTGCCTACTCATAGAAATTTTCTCTTTCAGATATAGGAATGCTGTGGCATATAATGTATAGTTTGAGGGAGTCTGTCATCTAATAAGAAATCATGTATTCCATGCCTGATGTCTCTGGACACAGTCTGAAGTGAAGCATACCGAAGTGGTACTTATTGCATTGATTAGGCTGGGATCCGCAAATGCAATATCATTTGGTATGAATTGAAAGAAACATGCAGGAAAGTGAGTCCCACTCTAGAAGTTCCAGGACTGGGAGAAATATAGGCTCTAAAGAGGAAACAGGAGGTTCCTGCTGTCTTATGGTTTAAGAAGGCAATAGATAGTTATGGCCATAATCACATTATTTGGCAATTGGGTTAACTTTGAAATATCCCTTTGTTGGGTTTTGCTGTATCATACACAATAGCACCATAATTTATGTACTTTGATATTATTTGCATATAGTTGTGCCACTGGTTGCTTCTGTTCTTCCTGGTCTAAGCTTGTAAGAGAGTCAACATATCAAAGATTCAGCCTATGCATTAAATAGACTCAGTCTGTGCATTAAAAAGTTTGAGATATTCAATAAATTTTTCCCTTCTAATATTAATTAAATAGCTATTTATATGACTACAAATTAACAGGCGTGTACATAAACACCTGTCCAGAATGTCAGCCCTTCAGGATCACTACTTGGGTGAGACCTTTCCTTTCACAGTATTCTCTAATTCCAGTCCAGGTGGTTCACTTCCTGAAAAAGTTCCAAAACCTATATATAGACCAAGTCCCATGAGATAGAGCATATGTTCACATGTATCCATAAATTAGGGCAAAATATATACCTGAAAGCAAAAGTACATAATAGTCTGCAGTGAGTCAGTGTAAAGTTCATAATGAAATAATGTCTACTTAGACTTAGATACCCTCCTCACTTACTTCCTATTATACTTCCCTCACTCAATCTCAAACTATCCTTATCAAAGCAAGGACTGCAAAAGCTGACTAAGGGCAAGAGACTGGCATACTTTAATGATGACTCTTTAGTTACTATCAGGCCACCCCATCGCTGGGGTCCTATTTGGGGAGTTCTGAGATTCCCAAACAGACATGCTGGGCCTAGACCTCGAATAAATCCCTCTCTCCATTGTTACTGGTCATCTCTATCAGGAACAACAAACAGACTCCATTATGGGCCCCCCATAGAACCTTGCCCTCAACTTGGATCAACAATGTTAGAGAATGTTCAATCCTCCAAAGGGAGGATGGACAACACACTCTATACTACACCTGAGGAAGATGGGTCCTCATACTGGGTCAGCTTGGAATGTTCCTACTCATGACCACAGAATGTGAACTCAGATCTAGAGGGATGCAGAGGTCACATAGGTTCCTAAGCTCCTTTTTCCAGCCATGACATCATCTCCCAGACAATAATTAGGATCCACCTATATTTCAGATTTAAGGCTCAGGAGAAAAAAAATGAAAAAACTAGTATAGCCACAGACCCTTTGGAATATAATTAAAATATACCTACTAGCTACCTACAAAATGGAGATCCCCCCAACTCTTCATCTGCACTATTCCAGCCTTTAGGTTCATGATTAGTCAACAATTTGTTTGATTTTGTATATTAGCTCTCTTTACAGCCACCAGGTTCCAAATGCTAGCATGATACCGACCAAATTTCCCCCGACAGATAATCCCACCAATGTGTCCTGGAGCTCCACTTCCCCAGAGCTCCCCCTCATCCCCCCCCACCCCCGACTAGGGAAAGAGAGAGACAGGCTGGGAGTATGAATCGAGCTGTCAATGCCCATGTGTCAGTGGGGAAGCAATTACAGAAGCCAGACCTTCAACCTTCTGCATCCTACAATGACCTTGGGTCCATATTCCCAGAGGGTTAAAGAATAGGAAAGCTATCAAGGAAGGAGATAGGATACAGAGTTCTGATGGTGGGAATTGTGTGGAGTTGTACCCCTCTTATCCTATGGTTTATCAATGTTTCCTTTTTATAAGTAAAATAAAAAAATAAAGGTAAAATAAAAGAATATATTACAAGAAGAAACAAAAGAAAATCACATGGCAGAGATAAAATAGAGGATAATTCAGTTTTAGTTATGCAAATTTTCTTGTTGAAATGTCTGATAGTTTAATACCAGCATACATGCATTTGAGTCATTTAAAGCTATTTTGATTGCAGCTCAATTTATAAAAGAAAGGATTGAAACCATGCTATTAATTGTATCTCAAGCTTTGATCCTTAGGTGATTGTGCACACAAGAGGTTTGGATGGAGACCCCGACAAGTATGTGACTGCCACTGGGTGGGTGTGGTAAAATGCTGGGACAAGACCCTTAGGAGGGCATCCAATTGGCATAGGCTGCGGATATTTTGTGTTTAGTCACCATGGAATTATGAAGAGAGTCTGTTGAAGGTGGACCATATTAGTAGGATAAACTGGAGGAACAGGGGATTAGTATTATCTATACATATAGGGAAAATATGGATATTAAAATATGTGTGTACCTTATTTTTATAACAATCTAAAAATCATAATCAAAGATTGCTCTGCAATAAGCTAAAAAAAATACAGGTTAGTTGTCTCTAATTTTCCTGCAGTGACCCTTTAAAACACCTTTTACTCTGTAAGATCAAACTGACAGGGACTTAGAGGTTACATAGGCTCCTGTGCTAAATATGAATATATATATGGGCCTTAAGTCAGATCAATGGTGTAAACAGTTAATAGTATTTATATACTTTCTTTATGTTTGGGAGTAACTCTCTCCCCTAATCCAGCTTTCTAGCCCTATTCTCAATTTATTTTAGTCCACCTGCGTTTTAGCTATCAGGCTCAGGCAAAAATTACTAAAATCATGGGACCCTTAAGACATATCTAAAATACACTCCCTAGCTTCTTTCCATAGAAAGACCCCTAGTTTCATCTGCTCTGTTCCTATCTTTGTGTTTCTATTTATTAAAAAAATATTGTCCTGCTTTATATCTTACTGCCTTTTAGCTACCAAGTTGCAGATGCTACTCAGTGCTTAGTTAGACCTTCCACCCTCTGCACCCCATAAAGAATTTTGGTCAAGGGCCAGCTGGTGGTGTGTCTGGTTAAGTGCACACACTGCAATGTGCAAGGATCCATGTTCAAGCCCTCAGTCCCCACCTGCAGGGGAGAAGCTTCACAAGTGGTGAAGCTGGGCTGCAGGTGTCTCTCTATCTCTCTCCCTTTCTATCTCCCCCTCTTCTCTCAATTTCTCTCTGTCTCTATCCAATAATAAATAATAAAAAAACAGAATTTTGGTCCATACTTCCAGAGGATAAAAAAATAGGGAATTTTACAATGGAGGGGATAGGACATGGAACTCTTGTGGAACTGTATTGAATTATGCCACTGTTGTCTAACATTCTTGTTAATCATTATTAAATCACTAATAAAGTATATACAACAGCCCTTGATAAAAAAAATATTTAACTTTTTTGTGGAGGACAGCACCGGTTATTAGACAGAGAAAGTATATTATCTCCCATATGTTAGCAGTCAAAGTAAAACAGAAGTTGAGAAAAATGTTAGTATTTCTTGGTGCTCTTTGTTATTTAATATTTTGTGGTTATGCGATTAGAGTCAGGACATATGGATATGTGGGGAGAGGAAGGAAATATTTCAAAATTTACAAATTAATAGTAAAAATAAAATGGCCTTTTGGCACTCTGTGAAGGAGTGAAAGAAAAAAATGTTTTCACTTTTGGCATTGTAAAGTAAATAGGAAAATTGTCTGTGGAGATAAACAGAATTCATTTTTCTATTCATTCAATGTGACAGGAATGAAAATGATTCAACAGAAAACAAGGCAGTATAATTTGGATTTTATTTCTTACTGCCCATAACTTACACTTCTTCCAATATCAGCATGGTGATATCTGTTAACATATATATATATATATATATATATATATATATATATATATATATAATTCTCATTGTATTTTATACTTAAAGTACCCAGCTGAGGATAAGAGGTAAAGAAGTTAAAAACATAGTGATAATGATTCTATTTAATATTATTTTATCTGATATTGTTACTTTAGCAGAAGAGAATATGTCAGTACCACTTGTAAGGATCTGTTCTTTGCCATTAAAAAGAATTTAGGGGTCGGGTGTTAGCACAGCAGGTTAAGAGCATATAGTTCAAGGCTCAAGGGCTGGCACAAGGATCCTGGTTCCACCGCCTAGCTCCCCACCTGCAGGGTGGCAGGAGGGGGGTTGCTTCACAAGTGGTGAAGCAGGTCTACAGGTGTCTATCTGTCTTTCCTCCTCTCTGTCTTTCCTTCCTCTCTGAATTTATCTCTGTCCTATGCAACTACAGTAAAAGCAGTAGCAACAACAATGAAATAAAGAAAAAAAAAAAGATGTCCTGTGGAGCAGTTGATTCATATTGCAGGCACTGAGCCCCAGCGATAACCCTGGAGGCAAAAAAAAAAAAAGAAGAAGAAAGAAAGATAGAAAGAAAGAAAGAAAGAAAAAAGAAAGGAAATGTAAAGGCTGGAAAGATTTTGTTAATATATAAGAAAGATAGGAAATTATAGAATATGTATGCATATATATTTAAATATATATATATGTTTAATTTTTCATTTATTTATTATTAATGAGAGGGAGAGAATGAGAGAGGAAGAACCAGATATCACATGTGCTGTTGGAACTTGAACTCAGAACCTCATGCTCCAGAGTCCAGCTCCTTAGCCACTATGCTACCTCCCAGAACACACCAAATAATATATAGATGCCTATGTAATGTATACATAGTGAGAAGAATCTGGCCATCTTTTTTTAATTTTAAAATATTAAAATTTTAAATTTTTTGATTTCTTTATTGGGGAATTAATTTTTTATGTTCAACAGTACATACAATAGTTTGTAGATGCATAACATTTCCCAGTTTTCCACATAACAATACAACCTGCACTAGAACCTGGCCTTCTTGATTTGGCTATGAAACTTACCTTTGATTTTCCAGATACAATTTTGGTCATCTTTTTCAGTATAAATAGACATGCATGGACAACTGCTTGACAAAAGCTTCAATAAATAAATCAACAATTACTGAGTAGTTTGGCATTCAAATTTTACTGTATAATAAAATTATAGGTAAAGTTCTGGACACTTCTGGTTAGATTTTTTAAAAATCTCAAAAGATGGTTGTACAGATCTACTAAAATTATGGAACTATGGAATATCACAGTTTGTCAGTAAAGACATCCCTTCAGGAGTCGGGCAGTAGTACAGTGGGTTAAGCACAGGTGGCACAAAGCGCAAAGACTGGCAAGGATCCCGGTTCGAGCCCCGGGCTCCCCACCTGCAGGGGAGTTGCTTCACAAGCAGTGAAGCAGGACTGCAGGTGTCTTTCTCTCCCACTCTCTGTCTTCCCCTCCTCTCTCCATTTCTCTCTGTCCTATCCAACAACAATGACATCAACAACAACAACAATAATAACTACAAGGGCAACAAAAGGGAAAATAAATAAATAAATATTTTTAAAAATGCCTTCATGTATTTTTTTCCTATCCTAAGCAGAGCATTCTGGCTTTCAGAGAATAAGTTTATGTCGCTTGTCTCAGAATAACTATTAATGGATCCTTTCTAAATCTTGAAATTTAAACCATTTGAATAAAAAATTTATCTATCATTGGTCATCATAACTATCATGAGTGGTCTCAATTTGAAGAAGATACCTCTTATTTCCAGTGCAATTGCACTTATCACTATAGATTCAGTAATGATAAAAATAATAAAAATTACAGTAGAAACTTTAAGAGGTAAATTTGTTTTGTGATTACTTTGTTATGGGGCATACACTAAACATTTTGTACATAATGGTTCACTTAGTTTCCACAAAGCATTAGAGTATATACACTATATACTCATTGTAATTAAACATATATTTTAAAAAAGAAATGAATGTACAGGACAGGAGGTGGATTAGTGGATAAAGTGTTGGACTCTCAAGCATGGGGTCCTAAATTCAATCCCTAACGTGCATGTACCAGAGTGATTGATATTTTGGTTTACTCTCTCCCTCTCTCTCTCTCTCTCTCTTTCATTGATAAAAAAAAAATTCTTAAAAAATAGAAATGAACCTGTCAGGCTGAGCTTCAGGGAGACAGACGACCTGGGACTCATGGTTGAGCTGTATGCAGTATCTCTTTATTCATGAAGAACGCAGCACAATCTCAGCCGAGCTAGACTAAACTAAAACTAATATACTTGTCAAGTAGGGTGTAAACAGGATGTGATGTAGAGAGGGTGGAGAGAAAAGTGACTGGTGAAAATCAGGATGTGACAAGTAGAGGGGGCAGAGCAAAAACACATCATGAACCAGTGGGGATTAAACCAATGCCCTACAGTGGTTATGTAAATAGAATACATTGGTTATGTAAATAGAATGCCGTGTTAAGCAGGGGGGATTAAACCAAATGAAACAGAAGGGGTTTTTAGAAGCAGAATTAGAAGCATACCAACATGAACCCACATGTTTATATAATACTTGGCCAAAGTCACAGAAATGATATATGTTGAAATGATTATTTAATGCTGGGAAATTGTGCTGATGCAGTCACATTTGCCATGTTGTCCCCTCAGGTTACTGCTAGTTCCCGCGAGAGTTGGGACATTCTCGGAGTGCCTGTTCAGCCATGTTGTGCCCTCAGGGCATTGTCTATATCCCCGCGATATTTGGAGTGCTTTGGTTACTCCCCCCCTCCCATTCTTGCGAAAGCTGCTCCTATAAAAGCCTTTCTTCTTCCACACCTCGTTCTCTTGCCAGCGCTTCACTCCAGTGTTCAGAAGCAGGAAGGGTTACTGCATGAGGCGGCCATTTTCGCTACCTCCATGTGGCCCAACCTGCTTCTCTAGCACCCAACTCTGAGGTGCCAGCGCAAATAAAGATTTATGTTTCCTCTTTGCTCTGGACCCCTCCTCTCTCTCTTCTCCACGGCCCGCGCACAACAACATCTGGCACAACAACAATTCAATAGACACATCTTTAAAAATATTTCTTTAATTTTGTCAATACTCTCAGAGAAGGATAAAGAATAGGAAAGCTGCAGGGGTAGATAGCATAATGATTATGCAAAGAGACTCTCATGCCTGAGGCTCCAAAGTCCCAGGATCAATCCCCTGCACTACCATAAGCCAGAGCTGAGCAGTGCTCTGGTAAAAAAAAAAAAAAAAAAAAAAGAATAGGGAAGCTTTGATAGTACACAGAACTCTTGTGGGTACTATGTGTAATTTTACCCCTGTTATTTTATAATCTTGTTAATCACTATTAAATCATTAATAGAAATTATTTAAAATATTTCTTTATTTCTTTCAACAAAAGAGATACTACATAAAAAGACCAGAGCACTGCTCACTTTGGCTTATGATAGTGCTGGGAATTGAATCTGGATCTCAGAATCTTAGGCATAACCATTACATAACCATTACGCTATCTCCAAGGCCTCAGTAGATACATTGATTACAATATATATTTTCTTATATTTAATTGAATTTATTTTCATTTATTTCTTTGTCTATGTTGTTATCACTGAGGCTTGCTGTCTTCATGTTGTCTCCACATTTTTTTTTCTTTCTTATAGAGGCAGAGAGAAATGGTGATGGGGGGGTAGGGGAATGCTCAAAAAAGAGAGACACCTGTAGCACTGCTCCATAGCTTGTAAAGTTTCTCTTCCCTTATAGGTGAGAACTAGGAGCTTCAGTACATATCTGTTGTTACTATTATTGTTATTATTATTAGCCAGAGCACTGCTCAGCTCTGGTTCATGGTGGTGTGGGGGATTGAACTTGGGGGTTTAGAGCCTCAGGTATGAAAGTCTCTTTTCATAATCATTATTCTATCTAGCCCCACCCTGTTGAATAGTATGCCAGCTCCCCCTGGCTTCTGCTTAACCATATGCCTATATAGGGATAGATTTAATCCCATTCAAAGCTTTGGTCTATTTACATAAATCACTTTTACATTTACATAAAGCACCACACTCCCTCCAGGGCATTGGTGGTTTAGTGGTAGAATTCTCACCTGCTCCACCCCCTCTCCTTGTCACACCCTGATCCTCTCCTTGTCACACCCTGATGTTCCACCAGTCACTTTTCGCTCCACCCTCTCTATATCACATCCTCTTTCCACCCTACTTGGAGAGTATAAAAACAGCTGCTCTTCTGATTAAAGACACTTGGAAATTGCTTTCCGGCTCTGAGAGTTCCAGAGTGTATCTCCTGTGAAGTTAGTGCGGCACGAGTTCCTGATCCCTCTCCCATGCAGCAGCCTAGATCGGCTCCAGTCCAGTTCTCTCCAACCCAGAGAGCACTAGCTCGGGAAGAAGTACCCTCAGGCTATCCCGGCATCTGGCACCCGGAACAGGGACACGTAAGCAGCAGATTTACAAGAAGACATCCTAGATAAGTACACACCTTTTGGGTATCTGCAATATTGTGTTAAGGCACTGTGATTTTTTTTCTTTCTTATTGTTTTCCTGAGATCTCTCCACCATGGAAAATCTTTTCCAAATTCTGCATTCTTTTTCCAGTATACAATTTTTATATATCTGGGACATTTTTCTCAGGGCTGCACCTTATATCCTGTTGATCATCATAGCAGCTTTTAAGGGATATATAGGGCAATCTCTCAAAAGGCTTAAGGACCTAGAGGCTGAGGTCCAAGAGATAAAGGAAGTGATCATAGAACTTAACCAGCACCTTAAAAACAAGAAGAAGCAAAGGCCTGTTGTGATCCTGACCCACCCTAATTCCTCTGCATCTTGCCCTGAGGTCCCTATTTTGGCATCTTGCCCTGAGGCCCCTATTTTGGCAGACACGTGTCTGAATTCCCCTTTGGACTCCACAGCCACTTCTTCGGCCACCCCCATTTTGGCAGACACGTGTCTGGAACCTCCTGCTGCCTCCACGGCTGCTTCTTTGCCCACCACCATTTTGACAGACACATGTCCGAATTCTCCTGTAGCCTCCAAAACCACTTCTTCGGCCACTTGTCCAGAAGCTTCTACTTCGGTGACTCCTCCTACAGCTACACACTTATCAGAGCAAGTCCACACATTTCTGGTCAGTGTTGCCCCCAATAGACAAAAACCTCAGGCCTGGTATCCATATTCTGCCACAGACCTGAAGGAACTACTCCAGGCTATCAAGGATGACGGTATTCATGCCCCATGGACCAGGTCCATTTTACAAGGCCTGCTTCAGAACCTTAATACCCCCCAAGATTGGAGGGATGTAACTCGCACTACTCTCCCAGGCCCCCTCTTCCTGCAATGGGAGGCATTCTTTCGTGACGAATGTTTACAACAATTGCAGAAAAATATTCAAAATCAGCCAGAGGGGAATTTTGATGCATTGTTTGGAACAGGCCAATTAGAAACAGGGATACAACAGGCGGAAGCCAAGTTTCCACTGGGGTATTTTGATCATGTACGCCTGTGTGCACTAAAAACATGGGAGCGATTAACACCACCCATGTGAGCGGCCTCAGCCCCCATTCTCTCCCTTCAACAAGAACCTTATGAATCCCTCTTTAAATTCATTGCCAGGGTCCAGTCGAGTTTGGAAAGGAAGATTTATAATCCTGACGCTGGTTTTCTCCTCCTGCGATCCATAGTCTGGGATGGAATGCTTCCGCATTTTCAACAGGCCTGTATCACTCTTAAAAACGAACACCCAGATACTTGGGTTATAGCTACACAGGATCTCAAATCAAGCTCTTTTCAAGGACCTATGTTACAAGCCTATGCAGCTACCTTACATAAGCAAAAAGGGGCTTGCTTTCAGTGCGGTAAGGGCATTGGCGTAACCAATGTCCAGAAAATAGACTGCGACCCGCCTCCAGTCAGGGCAACCCCGCCTCCAGACAGGGAATCAGAGACCATGAATGCCTTGTCCCAGATGCCAGAAAGGATTTCACTGGAGGAGAGATTGTTGGTCAAGGTTCCATAGGAACGGCACACCTCTGCCAAATGTAAACAGGGATTTAAACTAGGTGTGGGGCTTCCCTTAGCCCCACCCCCAAGAGGGAAGGAAGCAGGTCACCTGCTTGGTGCTGTGCCCTTCTTCCACAAACAGAAGCCCAGCTTGGGACCCAATCTGTCGCTACACCCACCATGCCAAGTAACAATAACAGAGGGTGAGCAGAAGGAGAAACCCGCGGTATGTGGGAACTTCCAGCATAGAAATAACCGGCTGGAGCAAGAGAACAGCTTGACTTCGGAGCCTGAGATTTTATGGACCACCCCTGTTTTAGAAAGGGGTCACCCAACTATGACAGTAAAGATTGGTAATATTCCTTTTAAGTGTTTGATTGACATGGGAGCAGATAAGACAATCTTAAGACAAGCAGAGGTTCCCCAGAGTTGGGAACTCCTCCCAGGACCACGCTTACATGGTGTTGGAGGATTGACTCAGACATTCCGCACACGAGATTCCCTTGTGTGGGAAGAACCAGAAGGGACTACTGGACGCTTTCAGCCTTTAATAGCTGATATAAGCACTAATTTATTGGGAAGAGACTTACTGGAATCTTTAGATGTAGTGATATCCTCAGACACCTCTGCAGGACACCACACTCACTCCTGTGAGACTGCTAGACCCAACCAGCACCCCCAATACTAACTGCACTGTTCGTAACAGAACTCCCTGCTTAGATTGGCTTTCTAATGAGCCTGTCTGGGTGGAACAGTGGCCTTTGCCTAGGGAGAAGCTAGAAATTTTAAAAGAACTCATCCAAGAGCAGTTATCTTTGGGACACATTCATCATTCTCGGAGCTCATGGAATACTCCAGTCTTTGTGATTAAAAAGAGCTCAGGAAAATGGCGCCTCCTCCAAGATCTTCATGCAGTTAATAAAACCATGCAGGTTTGGGGCTCCCCCCAAAGGGGTTTGCCTCTTGCTTCCGCAATTCCCACAGGAATTCCAATCATAGCTATTGATATACAGGATTGTTTTTTCTCTATTCCCTTACACCCACAAGATTGTAAATGTTTTGCTTTCTCTGTTCCTTCTATTAATAATGCCAGCCCTGCCGATAGATTTGAATGTGTGGTACTGCCCCAGGGCATGGCTAATAGTCCTACTATTTGTCAAGAGGCTGTTAAATCTGCCCTTTTTCCATATATTCATAAGGGCCTTAAGGTTTTTAATTATATGGATGACATGTTAATATGGGGAGAATTAGATATAGATCTCTCTGCCCTACGTGATTTTCTAATCCCTGCCTTAAAGAGAAGTGGGCTTAATGTAGCTTCTGAAATACAGCTAATTCCTCCAATATCTTTCTTAGACTCAGAGATTTCCCTAACGCAGATTCGTCCTTTAAAACCTTGTGTTACTTTTCCTTCTAATCTCACTCTTGCTTCTTTACAAAGTTTTCTTGGAAATTTGAATTGGCTTAGGCAGTATCTTTATCTGCCTACAAACTGCCTGCAACCACTGTTCGATCTGTTAAAAGGAAACAAACAGCACTCCTCAAAGCGTATGTTAACCCCCGAAGCCTCCTTGGCACTGGAAAAAGTTAACCAGGCTCTCCAGGACATGCACCTCGTTCGGTTCTCCTCCTCCTCTCCAGTAAATCTTCTAATCTTTAACTCCACCCCCACGGTAGTGGGGGCATTGTGGCAGAAACATGGCATTCTCGAATGGCTTCATACGCCAGTAGCCGGAGCTCCAAGACTCCTTACTGAGATTGATGCCTTAGCATTTATGGTTTGCCAAGGAAGAAACAGATCAGTTCAGGTCTTAGGAAGGGAACCAGATTCAATCATTCTTCCCTTTTCTCTCACAGATACAGAATGGCTCATACGCCACCATTCTCGTTTTGCCATAAGTTTAATGGGTTTTCCAGGACAATTAGATAATCATTTTCCCTCTAATAATTTGATGGCTTCTTTACCTCTGTTGCCTCTACTAGTACCTAAACTTTTCTCTCGAGATCCCATCCCCTCTGCTCCTACAGTGTTCACTGATGATGGAAAAAAGGGAGCTGCTGCCCTTATATATTATCCAGACCGGCAATACCCCAAACCTCTCTTTACTGAACTTCCTGATAATTCCCCTCAGTACAAAGAACTTTATGCTGTTTTCCTTGCATTAAAAGTTGTACCAGAGTCCTTCAACCTTTTTTCTGACAGTGTGTATACTGTTAACTTACTTCCATGGCTTGCTCGATCTTATGTAAGAATTGATGACAACCCACTTTCTCCTCTTTTAATTCAAATTGCCTCTATGCTCTATTCTCGAACCCAACCACTGTATGTTCAGCACCTACATTCCCACAGCCCTCTTCCTGGTCCCCTGTCCGAAGGGAATGCTGCAGCCGACCACCTTGCCTCCACAGGAATTCTCCTAGCCTCTGTCTCTAATCCTGCTGATTTTCATTCCCTAACCCATGTTAATCTTAAAGGTCTTCGAGCTCAATTTCCTGATATTCCTCTGCTACAGTTAAAATGTATTCTTGCTACATGTTCCTTCTGTGCAGGTCTAATCAAAACACCTGCTATTCAAACTCTGGGGGTTAATCCTCAAGGTTTAAAAGCCAACGCTCTTTGGCAAATTGATGTTACCCACATACCCAACTTTGGCAAACAAAAATATGTGTTCATCTCAATTGATACCTTCTCTAAGTTTATGTGGGCTACAGCTCAGACTGAAGAAACCTCAAAAAAGCTTATAAGCAATATGCTCTCCTGTTTTGTTGTAATGGGCTTACCTCTTCAACTTAAAACGGATAATGGACCTGCTTTTACCAGCAAACAATTTAAAGATTTTTGTTCCCTCTGGAACATTACTCATACTACAGGCATTCCGTATAATCCACAGGGACAAGGCATTGTTGAGAGGGCCCATCAAACTCTTAAGGCTCAATTAAATAAAGAAAAAGGGGAAATGTACCCCCCAATATCCAGCTGGCAAAAGCCTTAACTACATTAAATCTCTTTAATATTTACAAAAACTCAGACCAACCTCCTATTATTCTTCATTGGCAAACACCACCCACCCTCCCAGCTATTAAAGTCAAATGGAAAGACCCACTTGATAAAATTTGGAAAGGACCAGACCCCCTGTTGACTATGGGAAGGGGTTTCGCATGCATTTTTCCACAAAATTACTCCAAGCCTGTTTGGGTTCCTGCCCGCCATGTCCGGCAATACCCACATGATGGCGCTGATATCCCTGAAGAACAAGAAACACTGCAAAAAGACTGGCTGCAAGAGGACTGGCTACAAGTTGCACCCCAGGATCCATAATACAGCATGGCAGAATAAAAAAAAAATCTGATTCACAGAACTCTTCCCCACCCCCCGAATGTCTTATGCTATGACTGACCAGTTGTGTTTTGTGAGTGAGTGAGTGAAAAAAAAATTGAGTGAGTTGAGTGACCAAAATTTTTGTACAACCCATTGTGCTCAGAGTACTCTGAAAGTTAACTGACTTTATATAAAACGGCTGGATGCAGCCATGGTTTCTGGAGACGTCCAGAAACAGTCCAAAAATTGTTCATTCCTCTTTTTGATTTCTTTTTTAAGTCTTGATATAAATATGAAATGTTTAGTCTTAAACTGTGTGAGTAAAGATGGTTCAACTATGACAGTAGATCAAATTCGCATTTGAAATGATATGTCTTATTTACAAGTTTTTCTTCTCCTATGTGTTATAAACTATATGTTTAATATGCGTGTTTTGAGTTTGGTAAACATTAACTTAATGGTTAAATTGTAACTTCGAAGCTACATTCTTACGAGAAGAGGTAAAATCAATTCATTAAAGTAACTGAGTGTTTAAGGTAAAACTCTAAATATTCAATGTGACAATTCATCATCTCCTAAGTTAAAATACAAATCCTCTATACAGAACATTTTTGGAGGGCCCCCAAAAATGTCCTGTAAGCTATCTTGTGGAAATTAATCCACAACAAATTTGGCATCAAACTGATATTGTAAATGTACCAAAAAAAAATTGTCACTAAAATGTGTTCACTCTAGTAACCTGAGTTTGCTTAAAAACCCAATGTAAAAATAGTTAAGAATCAATATATGTGACTTAAATTCGGTATGAGAATTTTGCTATATAGAGACTGCTACATGAGGTCACATAAGATGACCTTTACACGAAATTATAAAGATACCTAAACCAATTATAATCATTGAGTTATCAATTGTAGTAAACTTCTAATTTGTTACAAAGTTTTTTCATAAGTAATTGACTACAGCTATGACAAGTCTTCGCATAAAGAAGCATCTGCTCATATGGAATCCCCAGAAATCCATCTTGGACCCCTGACCTCTGACATCACCCACAATTACAGCCATTCCCCCAAAACCCATGATGTGACCTGACACGATCTGGAGAACCTGATTCATAGACTCCAAAGGACAAGACTTTCCTACTGCCTTTCTCTCAACCATCGGTGTCTGCTCTTCCTGCTTCTGTTTCACCCATCATGTTTTGGCGGTTCCAGGTCACTCTCTACATAGAAGAAAAGTTCCAGTGGCCGTCCTCCTCCATCAAGATAGACATGTGGCATTTATTTCCTGGCCGTTGACATTGGACTGATGCTCCTATAGAACTTACTGGACACTCCCTTTATACTGCTGGACTTCTTGAAGAATGACTGTAGCAGTTCATAGAACTTTCTGCCAGCTGACTTGGGATTTTTCAATGCCAGATCACCCCTCTAGCCCCTCAGCTTATCAGGCCCCCACTCCTCCACCCATCAGGTTCACTCTGTCTCTTGCTACTCTTACTTATCCCTCCCTTTCTTGTGCTAGTTCTTTTTGAAGACACTTACACACTATCATTCTGCTTTCTTCCCAACAGGTTTCTGTTCACCCCTACACTGCTATTCCCCTGACAGAGATGAAGCCATTTACAGACATTGACCCAGTTATATATAGCCATTAAGTAAGAGGGAGATGTTGGGGAATTGTGAGGATATGGTTGAGCTTGGAAGGGCTTGAGCCTGAGGGGTATGTCAGTCCTGTTAGTCTCTCTCTCTAGGGAGAGGTTGAGCAAGGAGGGACAGTAGAACCCCAAAAGGTGTGCCTCTTATCAGTCTCCCTGCCTCACAAAGTGCCCCACACTCCTGATACCATGGCCATTAGTTAAAAAGAAAGGGGGAGATGTTGGATAGTATGCCAGCTCCCCCTGGCTTCTGCTTAACCATATGCCTATATAGGGATAGATTTAATCCCATTCAAAGCTTTGGTCTATTTACATAAATCACTTTTACATTTACATAAAGCACCACACTCCCTCCAGGGCATTGGTGGTTTAGTGGTAGAATTCTCACCTGCTCCACCCCCTCTCCTTGTCACACCCTGATCCTCTCCTTGTCACACCCTGATCTTCCACCAGTCACTTTTCGCTCCACCCTCTCTATATCACATCCTCTTTCCACCCTACTTGGAGAGTATAAAAACAGCTGCTCTTCTGATTAAAGACACTTGGAAATTGCTTTCCGGCTCTGAGAGTTCCAGAGTGTATCTCCTGTGAAGTTAGTGCGGCACGAGTTCCTGATCCCTCTCCCACGCAGCAGCCTAGATCGGCTCCAGTCCAGTTCTCTCCAACCCAGAGAGCACTAGCTCAGGAAGAAGTACCCTCAGGCTATCCCGGCACCACCCAACATCTAATTTCTTTTAACCATTTTTGTTATTAAGAACTAATGTGGATGAATATTTGCACAACTATGTTCACAGTTGCACTATCTGTAATAACCAAAATATATAGACAGTGGAAATGTCCAAATACAGATGACTAGATACACAAGTCATGGGATATATATTCAGTGGAACATTATTCTGCAATTGAAAAGGATGATATTAAATCAGTTGAAACAAAAGATGCAGGTGGAAATGACTATACCCAGTGAGATAAGTAAGGAAGTATAAGCTAAGTACAGTACAGTTTCACTTCTATGTGGCCTATGGATGTCAGAAACAAATGAACTTGCAAAAAAGGATAGTCAAACCATCTCTAGGACTTTGTGAAAATTATAGTGGTTATATGGGGAAAGGACACAGAATTTTAGTGTAGGGTGTGGTGACTTTCACATACCATGTATGGCTGTGAAATTATATGTGTGAAATCTTATGATTTTGTAAAAAAACAAAAAAAAACCCACGACTGTTAAAACTCAAATAAAATAGGAAGAAATAGAAATTTTACTGTTACAGTGGTTTGGTTAAGGAGTATGACACATCATTTAAAAATAGCATGGGATAATTAGTATTAGATATCAGATGAAATCAATTGTAATGAACTGTGTTTTTTATCTTTGGGACACAGAGTTATTTAAAGAGTCACAAAGAAATTACATAAAAAATAAAAGATGGCCTATATGTTGAATAGTTCTATCTCATTGTGCTTTTGTAGTTAACACATTATACCTTATGAAAAGCAATACAGAATTTAAAGTAGGTTGTTTCTTTTTTGTTGCCACTGGGGCTTTGCCACTCCAAGTCAACTTTTACAGATAGAAAGACAGAAACAGAGATAGAGAGACAAAGGGAAAGACACCACAACACTGAAACTTCCTTCAATGTGATGGGGTGATAAAGTAAGCACACTAAGTGTTTCCTCAATCCAAGGATAGTTTTGTTTTGTTTTTTAATCCTACTATTTGCAAGTTTGTGGGCAAGATCAAGGAGAGTACCATAAAATCAATAAAACCTGGATGAACAAATTTTCCAAACAAGTGCCCAATTAAGATTTGGCAGAAGCTAAGCAAAATTATATACTAGTTTTTTGGATGGAAGAGCCTAGTTCTATTCATTTAGTATATTACTTTTTCTTTCATTTATTTTCCATCAGGGTTATAAATGGGGTTTGTTGCCTGCATGCCTCTGCCACTCCTGGCCTGTTGTAATCTATTATCCAAACTGAGCTGATAGAATCAGTAATAATGAAAAGATTGAATGATAAGGATATTGGAAAATAGACCCTAAAATACCACTAGATGTTGAGAAAAAACAGATTAAAAAGTTAAGGGATGTTGAGGTTGAGGAAGAAAGTATCAAATTCAGTTTGGGTATCATGAACTAGCTCTTCCCTCACCTTTTACAAACTCACAAATTCATATATTGAAATCCCTAGCTTGTAAAGTGATTATATTTGTTTTTTTAATATTTATTTATTTCCTTTTTGTTGTCCTTGTTTTTTTTGTTGTTGTTGTTGTAGTTATTATTGTTATTGATGTCTTTGTTGTTGGGTAGGACAGAGAGAAATGGATAGAGGAAGGGGAAGACAGAGAGGGGGAGAGAAAGACACTGGCAGACCAGCTTCACCGCCTGTCAAGAGACTCCCCTGCATGTGGGGAGCCGGTGGCTCAACCCAGATCCTCAAGCCGGCCACGTGCCCTTAACCTGCTGGGCTACCACTTGACTCCCTAAAGTGATTCTATTTGTAGAAGTGCATTTGCAAGGTAATGAAGTCCTGTGGGTGGGACTTCCTAAATATAACTGGTGCCCTTATAAAATGTGGCAGGACTGAGATTATCCTCTCTCTATCATGTGAGGATGCAACAAGGAGACAGCCTTCTGTCAATTAGAAAAAAAACTCTCACCAGAATCTCACACGGACATCTCACATTAAACTACTTCGCCTTCAGAAATGTGAGACATAGATGTCTGTCACCCTGCTGTGTAAGGATGAACAACTCCATTCTATGTAGAGGAAGTAAAAATAGTTACTTCACAGAAGTATCAGGGATTGAGGTAAAATAGTGATTACTTAGTAGCCATTCAACAAATACTACTGAAAAACATTAACATTAGCTTGACTACTTCTTCTTCTAGCGTTTGCCCTTCTTCCGTAGCCAGTCATCAGCGTCAGGTTGAGCCTGATGTAAAGTTTCGAGACCTCCTTTGAATCTGGAGAGGTGGCAGTCGTTGACTATGTGGGTCATAGTCTGTCTGTAGCTGCAGGGGCAGTTCGGGTTGTCTCTGGCTCCCCAGCGATGGAACATAGCGGCGCACCGGCCATGGCCTGTTCGATAGCAATTGAGGAGGGCCCAATCATAACGTGCTAGGTCAAAGCTGGGTTGACGCTTGCAGGGGTCAGTGATGAGGTGTTTGTTCTTTACCTCAGCTGACTGCCAACTCTGTTTCCAAGAGTCTGGAACAGAGAAGTTCAGTGTAGGCGTAGGAGACCAAATTGGATGATGAGATGTCAAGTGTTGGACAGGGTGGGCGAAGATATCCGCGTATATTGGCAGGTCCGGTCGAGCGTAGATGTGGGAAATGAACTTAGATGATGCCGCATCCCGACGAATATCTGGCAGGGCAATGTTGCTAAGAACTGGCAGCCATGGAACCGGGGTGGAATGGATGGTTACAGAAATTATCGTCATGGAATAATATAAATTGGAATCGACCAAGTGGACATGGGGGCTACAGAACCATACTGGGGCACAGTATTCTGCAGTGGAATAGCATAATGCCAGAGATGATGATTATAGTGTGGAAGCTCTCGCGCCCCATGAGGAGCTGGCCAGTCTTGCAATGATGTTATTCCTTGCACCCACCTTTGCTGCAGTTTTTATGAGATGTTAGTGAAATGACAGAGTGCGATCGAGAGTAATGCCAAGATTGGCTGGGCTTCATGCTGGATTCTCGTATCGCCAAGCTGCACATTAAGCTCATGCAAGGCCGAAGCATGGTGTAGATGGAAAACAAATGATACCGTTTTAGCAGTGCTAGGGATTAGTCGCCATTTTTTACAGTAATCAGATATCAGAGACATGTCTTTCGTGAGTGTTTCCTCGAGGATGTCGAACTTGGATGCCTGAGTTGCACAGCAGATGTCATCGGCGTAGATGAACTCCCTTGAAGAAGTTTCTGGGAGGTCATTGATGTAAATATTAAATAGCACAGGAGCCAGAACAGAGCCCTGGGGGAGGCCACTTGAGACAAGTCTCCAGATGCACCCGGAATCTTCTGTTTTGGAGAAGAAATGATATAGTGTTGGCCACTGATTGACATAGAATCAAGAGATGTCAGGATAATTTTGTAAAAATAAAGAGCTAAAACATAACTGAGTTTTGGGTGGCACATAGAACACTGGTGAACCAAACAAAAACAAGCAGGATAGAGTAGATGGTGGTGGTAGTGACACTTGGGAAAGCAGAGTTTAAATAATGGTTCCACAGCCTGGGAAATAATATTTATAATGTCCTCACTTTGACTCCTAGCTTCTCATGTGCCAGGGTGATTATACATTGGTTCTTTCTTTTCCTCTCTTGTTCTAATAAGTAATATATTAATCAATCAATAAATCAATAATTGCTTGAATAGGAGAATAAGACCTTCAAAAACATAATACTTCAGAAAGTTTGCTTCTTTTCCACTGTTGATGTGACAGACTTTCTTAGAATTGCTTTGGGTGACACATTCATTCCTTTAAAGCCAGATTTTATGCATGTTGAATTATACATACTAAAAGGTAAGCAGTGGAAACATTTATAATACATTCAAGGAGCAAGAAAATGAAGTGATTTTTGAGCATTTGTAGTCCTCATTGCTTTCTAGATGCTTTATGATCATTTTCTACTCTATATGCCTTGGGATGTGGTGAATGTTCTTAATTATTGTTGTCAGAATTATGAAAGAGTCTCATATCACAGGTGTTGACGGCAAACAAATCTGTGGCTTGAGAAAAGGAAATTCCAGTTTGAAGACAAATGAATGTTTGCAAAAGCAGAATAGATATTGCAAAGTTCTACTCTCAAATTTATAGAAAGGACAGCAAATGACTTGTTCTGAAACCTAGCTTTAGAACATCTGATATGAGGAATGCTTTCCATTCTAATTTCAACAAGAACATTAATTGTTCTTTTGCATTGTGTCTGGTGAAACAATACAACTCTTCCCTTAATTAGATTTTTGAGGATTCATAAAATGGCTACTTTTGAACTGAATGTTTCCCTTGACATTCATTATTGGGTTTTATTGCAGCTGCCTGGAGGCACAACCTATCAACCAATTAGCAAATTTATACAGAATCCCTACTATGAGTTTGTCTTTGTGTTAGATGCCCTCCAGGAACCTATAATTGAATAGAGGAAGCAAAACCTACACATATGAAATAATAAAAGAACAATGAAAGCCAAATTAGGTGGAGCTGATTTTTAGTGCAATGGAAATTCAGAGCAAAGAAAGAACAGTGTGGGCTAAATAGCCAAAGGTTTTAAAATTATTATCATCAATTACTATCATTATGACAACAATGGTTACCATTTATTGAGCATTCAGTACTTGCCATATACCAGGTATTGTGAAAAGTACCTTGATGCCTTCTGTGATTTAATCCTCACAACTATTTTTGGTATTGTTATTATTATTTTAAAATATTTTTATTTATTAATTATTGGATAGAGACAGAGAAATTGAGAGGAAGGGTGAGACAGAGATGGAGAGAGAGGAAGAGAGACTCTTGTGGACCTGCTTCACCACTCATGAAGCTTTCCCCCTGCAGGAGGGGGCCAGGGACTTGAATCCCAGTATTTACGCACTGTAATGCTAGTGAGAAGACTCTAGGAGGGTGTTTCAACAGAAGCAAAAGTTTATGCATACACTTCAAGATTGGAAGGAACATGGCATCTGTAAGGCACAGTAGAAAAAAGCATCCATCCAGAACACAAGGCTAGGGTCCTGCTAGATTGTAAACGTGGAGGGAATCGCTCTGTATACATCCAGACTGGGAACCTACATGAACTAGTGTATAGAACATAAAGCTGGGTAAGGTCAAGGACAGGTGGGACTATTTGTGAAATTAAAGTAATATTACCCAGCAAAAATTTGTGCAAATTAAAGAGATGAAAAAGGCAGGATGTCTTTCATTATCATTATTATTTATTATTATTAGTAGTAGTGTTTGGGGTTTTTTGTCTCCAGTGTTATTGTTGGTCTTAAGGCCTGCACTACAAATTCACTGCTCCTGGAGGCTATTTTTTTCCTTTTGTTGCCCTTGTTTATCATTTTTATTGTTATTGTTGTTACTGCTGTCTTTGTTGGATAGGACAGAGAACAAAGGAGAGAGGAGGGGAAGACAAAGAGGACAAGAGAAGATAGACACCTGAGACCTGCTTCACTGCTTGTGAAGCGACTCCCCTGTAGGTGGGGAGCCAGGGGCTTAAACCTTGCACTTAGTGCCATGTGTGCTTAACCCACAGCGCTACCGCCTAACCCCCAGGATTTCTTTTCTCACTTATTGCGTTAATAATTATATTTGAGCATAAACGTTATGCAAGGAGTAGGAAAATATAGTCATTTTAAACTTAGACATAGGTAAAGGGCAGACACTAAAAAGAAGAAACCAAAGATAATTTTTATTTATTTTTTTAATTTATAAAAAGGGGACATTGACAAAACCATAGATAAGAGGGGTATAACTCCACATAATTCCCACCACAGCTCTCTGTATCCCATCCCCTCCCCTGATACCTTTCCTATTCTTTATCCCTCTGGGAGTATGGACCCAAGGTCATTGTGGCATGCAGAAGGTGGAAGATCTGGCTTCTGTAATTGCTTCCCTGCAGAAGATGGGTGTTGACTGGTCGATCCATACTACCAGCCTCTTTCCCTAGTAGGGTGGGACTCTGGAGCTCCAAGACACATTGGTGAGATCATCTGTCCAGGGAAGTCTGTTTGGCATCTAGAACCTGGTGGCTGAAAAGAGAGTTAACATACAAAGCCAAACAAATTGCTGAACAATCATGGACCTAAAGACTGGAATAGTGCAGATGAAGAGTTGGGGGTCTTCCATTTTGCAGATAGCTAGTAGGCATATTTTAGTTATATTCCAAAGGGCCTGTGGCTATAATAGCTTATTTTTTTTCCCCTGAGCCTAAAATCTGATATGCATGTGGACCGATGTTATTGTCTGGGGAGATGATGTCATGACTGGAAAGGGAAAGAAAGCTGGATCAGGGGAAAGAGTAGCTCCTGAATATGGATAAAGGCTATAAATACTGTTGACTATAAACTCCATAGATTTGATTTTGTCTGGGGCCCATATTCAGCTTAGGAGCCTATGTGACCTCTGCATCCCTGTAGATCTGAGCTCACATTCTGTGGTCATGAGTAGGAACATTCAAGGTGCCCCAATATTGACCCATCTTCCTTAGGTGTAGCATAGAGTATGTTGTCCAGGCTCTCTTTGAAGGATGGAACATTCTCTACCATTGTTGATTCATGTTGAGGGCAAGTTCCTGTGGGGTGCCCACAAAGGGATCTATTTTGTTGTTCCTGATAGAGATGACCAGTAACAATGGAGAGAGGGATTTATTTGAGGTCTAGACCCATCATGTCTGTTTGGGAATCTCAGGATTCCCCAAATAGAGCCCCAGGTGATGGGCTGGCCTAATAGTAGCTTAAGAGTCACTATTAAAGATGCCAGTCTCTTTCCCTTATTCAGCTATTGCAGTCCTTGCTTTGTTAAGATTAGCTTTGGAATGAGTGAGAGAACTGTAATAGAAAGTAGGTGAGGGGAGTATGTAAATCTAATTTGACACTATTTCATTAAGAATTTTATACTGACCCACTGCATACTATTGTGTACTATTGTTTTCAGGTATATATTTTGCCCTAGTTTATGGTTACATGTGAACATATGCTCTATCTCACGGAACCTGGTCTATATCTAGGTTTTAGGACTTTGTTAGGAGGTGAACCGTCTGGAATGGTTTTAGAGAATACTATGAAAGTAAAGGTCTCAACCTAGTAATGAAGCTGAAGGGCAGCCATTCCACAACTGAAGTCTCTGGACAGAGTTTGAAGTGAAGCATGCTGAGGTGGTACTTGCTGCTTTAATTAATTTGTGATCAGTGGATGCAATATTATTTTGTATGAATTGAAAGAAGCATGGAGGAAAGTGAGCCCCAACCTAGAGGTTCCAGGACTGGGGGAAATATAGGCTCTATAGTGGAAATGTTAGGTTCCTGCTGTCTTAGGGTTCAAGAAGACAATAGATAGATTTTGTTATCATCACATTATTTGGCAATTGGATTAACTTTGAAAAATCCCTTTGTTAGGATTTGCTATATCATACACAACATCACCATAATTTATGTCCTTTGACATTATATGCATATAGTTGTGCCACCGGTAGCTTCTGTTCTCCCTGGTCTAGGCTTTTGAGAGAGTCAACATATCAAAGACTCAGCCTATGTATTAAAAAGACTCAGTCTGTGCTTTAAAAAGTTTGAGACATACAGTCAATTTTTCCCCTCTCATATTAATTAGTGATTTATATGACTACAAATTAATAGGAGTGTACATAAACACCATTCCCACCACCAAAATACTGTGTCCCTTCCCATCCACCATCCTAACCTCCTGGCTCTGCCTCCTTGGGAAGCCAAATGTCTATCCTCACCCTCATCTCAAGGTTTTTACTTTGGTGCCCTACTCTAAATTCAGTCAAATACTACTTTTAGATTTCCTTTCTGTTTTTCTTTCTCAACTTCTGTTTATGAATGGGATCATTCCATATTCATCTTTATCTTTCTGACTTAGCTCACTTAACATAATTCCTTCTAGCTCCATCCAATATTGGTCAGAGAAGAAGGGTTCACTGTTCTTAGCAGCTGCATAGTATTCCATTGTGTATATATACCACTGCTTTCTCAGCCACTCATCTGTTGTTGAGCACCTGGATTGCTTCCAGGTTTTAGCTTTTATGAATCGTGCTGCTATGAACATAGTTGTACACAAATCTTTTTTGGTTGGGTGTTATGGAGTACTTTGGGTATATCCCCAGGAGGGGAATTACTGGGTCATAGGAAGGTCCATGTCTAGCCTTGTGAGAGTTCTCCAGACTGCTCTCCATCGAGGCAGGACCAGTTTACATTCCTACCAGAAGTGCAGAAGGGTTCCTCTGTCCCCATAGCCTCTCCAGCATTTGTTGCTGCTGTCCTTTTTGATGTATGCCATTCTCACAGGAGTGAGGTGGTATCTCAATGTTGTCTTTATTTGCATTTCTCTGACAATCAGTGACCTGGAGCAATTTTTCATGTGTTTGTTAGCCTTTTGGATCTCTTCTGTAGTGAAGTTTCTGTTCATATCTTCTACCCATTTTTGGATTGAGTCATTTGCTTTTTTGTTGCAAAGTTTGCTGAGCTCTTTGTATATTTTGGTTATTAGTCTCTTGTCTGATATATGGCATGTGAAGATCTTCTCCCATTCTGTGATGGGTCTCCTTATTTGTGTGATAGTTTCTTTGGCTGGGCAGAAGCTTTTCAATTTGATGTAGTCCCATTGGTTTGTTTCTATTTTAGTCTTCCTTGCAACTGGGTTTGTTTCAACAAAGTTGTCCTTGAGGTTTAGGTGGAAAAGTGTTTCACCACTGTTTTCCTCTAAGTATTTAACAGTTTCTGGTCTACCATGCAGGTGCTTGGTCCATTTGGAGTTGATTTTTGTTTCTGGTGAGATGAAGTTGTTCAGTTTCATTCTTCTGCATGTTTCAATCCAGATTTACCAGCTTCTTTTCTCCATTTAATATTGTCGGGAAATTGTGAGGATGTGGTTGAGCTCCACAGGGCTCACAAAGCACCCTGCATTCCTGATACTATGGCCTATCTACATAATCATTGTTTTGCCTGAAAGATCCCAACCCATTCCATTCCTTTGATCTATCTTCTTTCTACCCTCAAGATCCTCCCTGCCTGCAGGGTATCATTAATCCTACCAGTTAAAACCCTCAAAACAGTTATACATTGATTTTTTAGCCTAGCACCTTACTGTATTGCCTAACAAGTTCCAGGAGTTTTCTGCTGGATTTTTTTTTAGTTTTTTTCTATGTATACTATCATATTATCTGAAAATAGTGAGAGCTTTACTCTCCCCTTCCAATATGTATTCCTTTGATTTCTTTCTCTTGCCTGATTGCTATGGCAAGAACTTCCAATACTACATTGAAGAGTAATGCTGATAATGGATAGCCCTGTATAGTCCCCAATCTGAGGGGGAATGCTTTCAGCTTCTGTCTATTAAATATGATGCTGGCTGTAGGTTTGCTACTTATGTACTCTACTATCTTGAGAAATTTCCTATCCCCATTTTTTGTAGTGTTTTGAGCATGATGTGTGTTGGATTTTGTCAAAGGCTTTCTCTGCATCTACTGAGATAATAATGTGGTTTTTGGCTTTGATTTTATTGATGTGGTGAATGACATTAATTGACTTACGTATATTAAACCAGCCTTGCATTCCTGGGATAAACACCACTTGGTTGTGATGAACAATAATTTTGATATACTGCTGTGTCTGATTGGTCAGGATCTTGTTTAATATTTTGGCATCTATGTTCATCAGAGATATTGGTCTGTAGTTTTCCTTTTTTGCTGTGTTCCTATCTGCTTTTGGTATCAGGGTGATGTTGGCTTCCTAGAACATGGAAAGGAGTGTTCCTGTTTCTTCAATTTTGTTGAAGAGCTTTACAAGTATAGGTATTAGGTGTTTCCTCCTCTCTGTTTTCTGATTCTGTTAATCTTCTTTCCCTTTCTTCAACTTCTTTCCTCAGTTCAGTTATAGTATTAGCTTGTTCTGCTAATTGGCTTTTTAGCTCAGCTATTTCAGCTTTCATTTCTCTAATTACCTTGAGGTAGTTTGCATTTTCTTTTAGGGTCTCCTCTGTTGTTTCCCTAATTCTGATAGCCCTTTCCTCAATAGTTGTCTTAATTTCTGTGATTATTAGGTTTACTATTGCTTGCATACTTTTATTATCTATGGTTACTTCTGACTGATTTGGAGTTTCTTTTGGGCTCCTGTCCTGATTCATTGTGGTAACAGTTTTATTTGCTTTTGATTTAATCATTTTTTTATTATGTGTTTTTTATTTTTCTGTTCTGTCGTTCTTCAATTTTTGTGTTTTGAGTACAAACCACACTATATTAAATACCTTTATGACAAATGCAGTCACCAACCTCAGAAGTTACAACAATTGTAAATGAAGCAAGGATTGATGCAATTCAACCGATACCAGTTAGCCAAACAACACCTCAGGTCCAAGAAAAAGTGTTGTTTTCGACAGGTTAGGTTGTTTTCGCCGGGCTGGCTTCACGGGCAGGTAACAGACGACCAGGGACTCATAGTTGAGCTGTAGGCAGTATCTCTTTATTCATGCAGGACGCAGCACAATCTAAGCCGAGCTAAGCTAAACTCAAGGTAAAGTACTCTAAAACTCACAATGCTGTCTTTATATATACTTGCCAAGTAGGGTGGAAACAGGGTGTGACATAGAGAGGGTGGAGAGAAAAGTGACTGGTGACAATCAGAGTGTGACAAGGAGAGGATCAGGGTGTGACAAGGAGGGGGGGTGGAGCAAAAACATATCATGAAACAGTGGGGATTGAACCAATGCCCTGGAGGGAGGTGCTTGTTAACAGCGGTTATATAAATAGAATAGTGTTAAGCAGGGGGGATTTAAACCAAATGAAACAGAAGGGGTCTCATGCATACCAACAATTCCGCATTTCTTTTTAACTAATGGCCATTGTGGGGTGAACAGAAACGTATATCGTACAGGCGTTTTCAAAAGAACTGGCATAAGACATGGAAAACAAAATAGGCAAGCAGCAATAACCAGTGTGATGCCAAGTGGAGCTTTTCTTGCCTCAAAGGGCAAGGCCTAGCAGGCGAAAGGGCATTTCTTGCCTCTGGGAATGCTTCATGCCTCTGGGGGCATCTCTTGCCTCAAAGGGCATTTCTTGCCTCTGGGAATGCTTCATGCCTCTGGGGGCATCTCTTGCCTCAAAGGGCATTTCCTGCCTCTGTGGGCATCTCTTGCCTCTTGGGGCGCTTCTTGCCTCTGTGGGCATAACCTAATAAGGAGGGGGAGCTTTCTGCCTCTGGGACAGAGCCTGCAGGCGAGGGGACATGGTCTATAAAGTTTCAAGGCAATTGGCTGAAGTTAGCTTTGAGAAACACAGCTGTGTGTACCAGTAAGTCCGATGGAGGTGTCAGTCCAAAGTAGCTGACCACAGAAGAAAATGCCGGAGGATGAAACGCTGCACGTCTGTCTCGATGGGGAATGTTGGCCACCAGAATTCTGCTTTTCTGTAGAGAGTGAGCTTTCGAGTCTGTGAATCTGTTTTTTCAGGTCGTGCCAGGTCACATTATTGGTTTCCGGGGGCGATGTCAGAGAACAGGGGTCCAAATGGATTTCCGGGAATTCCATTTGAGTAGATGCTTTTTCATGTGAAGACTTGACAGCTGAAATTCACTTACTTGTCAAACAAAACTTGTAGCAGATTAGAAGTTTACTATCATTGACAACTCCATTATAATTGGAAGTCCTTTCTAGTATCATTTCAAGGTTGTTAAAACACTTTAAACTCAATAAAATGTGGAAAGGTAAACAGAAGAACCACGGTTAAAAGCCTTAGGCATGAGAATAATTAACATAATCATTGCACTATCTGCCCCACCCATAACTCATACAGTTTTCAGGATTAAACGTTTCAGATTCATGTCAAGACGTAAAAAAGAAATCAAAAGAGGAAAAAAACAATTTTTTGGATTGTTTCTGGATGTCTCTAGAAATCATGGCTGCGTCCAGCATTTTTTTTTTTAAGTCAATGTCAAACAAAAATTCAGTCATTCAAATCATTCTCTTATGAAACGCAACTTGAACCAGATTATCAAGATCTCACCATGTAGGATTAAGAATCCCCGGATGGCGACCTAGTCCAAAAAGCTCCTCGAAATTCCATTTAGGGTGTTTCTGACTGTTCCTGCTGGATTGCTTCAGGCACCCATTTTTAAAAGCGTCTTCCCATTGAAGAAAGAATCCAATCAGGAGAGTAGAACTAACCACATGTCTCCATACTTGGGAACTGCCAGGGTACTCGAGAATGTTCTTCAAATTAGAGTAGTCCTTCTTCATGGGAAACATTCGAGAAGAAGTCCAGAAAGTTCCAGGGGAAATCTCCATGCATATCCCAAGGTCTACGATCACGGTCATAAAGAACCAAACTGTGGCCCGGAGCAAAATGTAGTCCTTTTCCTCAGGAAACATGGGAGAGGGAATCCAGAAAGTCCAAGGAGAAATCTCCATGCATCTCCCAAGCTCTATGATCCCAGTCATAAGAAACCAAAGTTCCCAGTCAGGGAACCAAAATGTGGCCCAGAGTAAAATGTTCCAGAGACAGACTAACTGTCTCATGATGAAACAGTAGAGGCTTTGGCAAACCTCTTCATAAGTAGAAAGGCAACCCATGGTGGATGGGTAGCCAAGTTTACTTATCTGGACGATGGGTGGGTAGGGTCCCACGTTGATGCCGGTCCAAGTTTCAGGGCTTATTTCAGTCCCTGTTCAGGAGCCATATGTTGTTTTCGACGGGTTAGGTTGTTTTCGCCGGGCTGGCTTCACGGGCAGGTAACAGACGACCAGGGACTCATAGTTGAGCTGTAGGCAGTATCTCTTTATTCATGCAGGACGCAGCACAATCTAAGCCGAGCTAAGCTAAACTCAAGGTAAAGTACTCTAAAACTCACAATGCTGTCTTTATATATACTTGCCAAGTAGGGTGGAAACAGGGTGTGACATAGAGAGGGTGGAGAGAAAAGTGACTGGTGACAATCAGAGTGTGACAAGGAGAGGATCAGGGTGTGACAAGGAGGGGGGGTGGAGCAAAAACATATCATGAAACAGTGGGGATTGAACCAATGCCCTGGAGGGAGGTGCTTGTTAACAGCGGTTATATAAATAGAATAGTGTTAAGCAGGGGGGATTTAAACCAAATGAAACAGAAGGGGTCTCATGCATACCAACAAAAAAGTATCAACAAAACAAAAGAAAAAGACAGGAAAATAGAGAAAGCAAAATAGACAATTATGCAAATCTACTCTCCACTATAAATTCTAGGGATATAAAGGGGAGAAAGGGAAGTAAAGAAGACACACACACACAGACTCCACTCCAAGTCAGATTTCTTCCCCCAAATAATTTACAAGTGAGTATCAATGAATTCAGAAAACAAAATAAGGAGGAAAGAAGAAAAGAATTTAAAAAAAGGAACGAAAGAAAGAAAAAAAAGGAAGAGTAGTGAAAGGAAATATATTTTTTTAATTAGGTAGGAAGAGGGAAAAAGTAGAGTGGAGGGAAGAGGTAGAGAGAAACAAGTTCCCCTCACAATAGGTAGGACACCTAGTCACCTAGCAAAAAAAGTAACCATGTTTAATTTTGCTCAACCTGAAGAAAGTGAGTGGAAAAGGGACACGTGTATATAATGATAGTAGTAATAGAATAAAATAGAGTAGAAAACCCCTAACAGTCAGTCTGAAGCTTGGACCACTCTGGATTGGATTGTAGGCAGCCTGAACAAAAACAGCCAATTGTAAGAAGTAACTGAAAAAAAAAAAAAAAACCCTCCAGGTAGTCTTTCCCAGGCAGGGATAAGGTGTTTTGTCACTCAAATAAAGCTCCAGCCACTTAAAAAGAAGAGAAGTTAAAGGAAGAGGCTTGGAATGACACTCCTAGTGAGCCAGGAATCTTGGTAAAGAAAATAGCTCAGTGGGGAGCCTTATAGGAGGGGCTGTCCAGCCCCTGGGGGCTGATTCTGGGGTGGGGGCTGTGAGTTCAGAAATAATCAAAAGATTTTCCTTTCTCCCCCTGGCCTCCATTTGTCAACCCAAGAGAGACTTATGGGACTGTATTTTAGTGTCTCTCTGATGAGCCCATGTTCACCTTCCTATGGACAGCCCAATATCCTACACTATCCAAAGAATCTCGGGTTGCAAGCTGGTACCCCTTGGATCTCATGGTAGTTGTGGCTCCAAAGTCGCCATCTTGGCTCCACCTCTGATACCACAGATAAATTATAGATAGCCAGGTGTACTTGGAACTTGGAAAGTCAATATTCAGTAAAAGTATTTCAACTGAGTAAGGATAAGATGTAATAGTTAATAAATGATATGTTAACTTCTGGTGAATGACAGTAAAAAATAAACAATTTATATTCCTTATCAAATGTATATTCTATATTTATCGTATGTACTATTTTGTGTAGCTTATTTCGCTACTTAGTCTTTATTCAGGAACATTGACTTTCAACATTTTATTAACCTCAATAATACAACTTCATATCTTAATAAATGCATGTTGCACATCTATCACCACATGGCTACTTACTATCTGCCACCACCCAATTGGTTCCATTATCTCTTCCTTTTATGACCTACTCCCTAACCCCTAGTAATCACTGCTCTGTTTTTTAAAATGCCAGGTTTGTCTTTCGTCACTTCCTTGTTTTTTCCAAATCAGTAATATAAATGTTTATTTAAAACAAAAACATTGTAAAAGGTCCTATGCCCATATTGCTAGCTATATCCGACTTTTAACTTTGCTTCCAATGATTTTTGATTCACAAGTTTTAAAGTTTGGGAACTTAATGTACTCTGACCTCCTACTCTTTTCCTTTACAATTATCCCCCATTGCAGTTATGCATCAAACACCTTTTATTCCTTGAAATCAAACACATTCGTACAATGTGCTTTTCTCCTTCACAGTTCCGCTTTTTACATTGAAAGGTTATTTGGGACAGAGTGTCATACGATGAAGGGGGAAATTTGGTTGTGGATGAGAGATGATTACACCTATCTTGATAAGATGTGAAAATGTACCCCAGTGACAGCAAGTCTTATAAAACAGCATTTCCTTAAGAAAGTATACAATACATTCCTATTAATCTGCAGTAATATAAATCACTATTTAATTAATATGAATGTCTCCAACTTTTTAATGCACAGACCATAGGCTGAGTCTTTGATTTGTTGAATCTCTTAAAAGCTTAGGCCAGGGAGAACAAAAGCAATCGGTGGCATAACTCTAGACAAATAATATCAAAGGACATAAATTATGGTGATGTTGTGTATGATACAGCAAATCCTAACAAAGGGATATTTCTAAGTTAACCCAATTGCCAAATAATATGATTATGGCAATAACTATCTATTGCCTTCTTAAACCCCAAGATAGCAGGAACCTCCTGCTTCCTCTATAGAGTCTATATTTCCCCAGTCCTGGGAGCTCTAGAGTGGGGCTCACTTTCCTGCATGCTTCTTTCGGTTCATTCCAAATGATATTGCATCTGCTGATCTCAGCCTAATCACCGTGAGTACCACCTCGGTATGCTTCACTTCAGACTGTGTCCAAAGACGTCAGGCATGGAATGTTAACCCTTCAGTCTGACTACTCTGGTGAGACCTTTCCTTTCATAGGATTCTATAATTCTATTCCAGGTGGTTCACTTCCCAACAAAGTCATAAAATCTAGTTTATAGACCAGGTACCATGATATAGGGCATATTGTCACATATATCCATAAATTAGGACAAAATATATACCTGAAAGAAAAAGTACACAATAATCTACAGTGAGTCAGTATGAAGTTCATAATGAAATAGTGTCTACTAAGACTTAGACACCCTCCTCACCTACTTCCTATTCCAATTCTATCACTCACTCCCAAGCTATCCTTACCAAAGCAAGGACTACAAAAGTTGAATAAGGGCAAGAGACTGGCATACTTTAATGATGACTCTGCCCTATTGGCAGAGTCCTGAGATTCCCATATAGACATGATGGGTCTCGACCTCGAATATATCCCTCTCTCCATTGTTACTGGTCATCTCTATCGAGAACAACAAATAGACCCCTTGGTGGGCCCCATAGGACCTTGCCCTCAACTTGGATCAACAATAGTAGAGAATGTTCCATCTTCCAAAGGGAAGCTGGACAACATACTCTGTGCTACACCTGAGGAAGATGGGTCAATATTTGGGTAGCTTGGAATGTTCCTACTCATGACCACAGAATGAGCGCTACAAGGATCTTACAATGTAAGATCTACAAGGATGCAGGGGTAACATAGGCTCTTAAGCAGTATATGGACCTCAGATCACGTCAAATCGATGGGGTTTACAGTCAACAATATTTACACACCTTTCCCATATTAGGGAGCTACTCTCTTCCCTGATGCAGCTCTCGGTCCTTTTTCCAACCATGACATCATCTTCCTAGACAATAACTTGGATCCACTTGCATATCATCTTTCAGGCTCAGGGAAAAAAAAACAACAAAAAACTAGTATAGCCACTGGCCCTTTCGTGTATAACTAAAACATGCTTACTAGTTATCTACAGAATGGAGACCACTCCCCAACTCTCCATCTGCACACTCCCAGCCTTTAGTTTCATGATTAGTCAGCAATTTGTTTGGCTTTATATGCTAACTATTTTCAGCCACCAAGTTCCAGATGCTAGCATGATGCCGACCAGACTTCCCTGGACAGACGACCTCACCAATGTGTCCTGAAGCTCTGATTCCCCAGAACCCTGCCCCACTAGGGAAAGAGAGAGGAAGGCTGGGAGTATGGATCAATCTGTCAATGTCCATATTCAGCGGGGAAGTAATTACAGATGCCAGACCTTCCACCTTTTACATTCTACAATGACCTTGGCTACATACTCTCAGAGGGTTTAAGAATAGGAAAGCTATGAAGGGAGGAGATGGGATATGGAGTGCTGGTGATGGGAATTGTGTGGAGTTGTACCTCTCTTCTCCTATGGTTTTGCCAGTGTTTCCTTTCTATAAATAAAAAATAAAAAGAAAGTATACAATAAAAAAATGAGTCTATCAAGTGATAGGACTTAAACTTGCAAGAAAGTTAAAAGATAATAATAGTAGTTGTATTGCTGGGTTTTCTGAAATACACTGGAAGTCTATTAATATTTCAAAGGTAAATTCCCTTTGAGTAAGTTTAATGAGAACAGAATTATGTCATCTTGTACATTGTTATATTGCTGTATCAAACCTATTACCTGGAGCAGACTCAACAGATATGTGAAGACCATGAATGAATGAATTGAGGTTTATTCAGGATTTGAATACGGGTCTTACTCAGTTGTTTACTTAATCTAAAGATCAAAGACTCTGTTAAGTTACTACCTCAAGAAACTCAGA